>NW_022589730.1:22595289-22854888 GCF_004348235.1 Phoca vitulina
GGGGATGGGTTAGCCCGGTGATGGGTATTAAGGAGGGCACGTACTGCATGGAGCACTGGGTGTTCATACGAAAACAATGGATCGTGGATCACCACATCAAAAACCAATGATGTATTGTATGGTGACTAACATAATAAAATTTAAAAAAATAATAATAATAAAATAAAATCAAGACACTCATAACACTTGGAAACTTAGCGCAGTGCTTTTTTCAGTACTTCAGCTGAAGTGCTAGCTCTGGAAGCTCTTATAGAATATGGGGATGAGGGCACTGGCATTATTTTGATATACCAGGCCTGCTTCTCAAAGATTTACAAATCTCTGCCCGTTTAGAAAGACAACCCGTCCTACCACTACATACATATGCACTTAGAGGCATACCATTACACACAGAGTTCTCTACACGTTCTTGGCATTGAGGTTGCCTGCTTTTGTCTAAATATGTGTAATACTTACAGGATCCCTGGGAGGTCAATTGGCTCATGGAGAGACTGAGGCAATGAGACATGAAAGACTGGCCTACAGTCACTGAGATCTCAGTGGGAAATAGTTATAGTCTCATGTTCAGTACTATCCTCTCTTAGTCATTCAGCAGTGCTTTTCCTAAAATGCTCCAAAAATATATTCATGAGGAGAGCCAGATGGATTCTACAAAATTGACATTTTTGGGTTTAAAAGTAACTGAGAGACAATTTACACATTCCATAAAATGAGGGGGCGTTGGACTTGAAGACTGTGAAATGCTTTGCTGGTGGCAATTTGCTTTCTATGCAATTAGAAATTGTTTTTATTGTTGCAAGTGAGATTTACAATCTGTACTTCTGAATATGGTTTCAAAAAATTATGCAGGCCCCAGTGCAATTTAGAGCTCGTGTTAGCAAACTGGTAGGTGGAGTTCTTCGCTGGGTGGTTAACTGCCTCTTCTATCCCCTTCTGTGAAAGCCTCTCAAGAGAATATACGCTCAGCAAAACCTTTATCCAAACTACAAATTAATTAAAATTTGTGTTCAATTCCTTCCCTCCCATTTGGCCTTTCTGTGTCTCATCTTCACTTCCTGCCTTCTTCCAAGACTTCTGGGATACACCAACCAGAATAAACTATCCCAAAACACATCCACACTAAGTCTTTCCTAGGAGAATTTGATTGTTAAGAGAGGAGTCCGGATTGAGCAATTCTAAATCCAAAGGAATAAATCTTAAGTGGCGAGTATAGTGTTCTGTAGCTTTCTTTGGAAATAGGGTCTTTACAGATATAATTAGTTAAGGACCTTAAGATAAAATCATTGTAGATTAAGGATGGGCCCTAAATCCAATGACTAGTATCCTTATAAGAAGAGGAGAGGACACAGAGAAGAAGGTCATGTGAAGATGGAAGCAGAGATTTAGTTATGCTGCTATAAGTCAAAGAACACCAAGGGCCAGGAGAAGGTGGAGGAGGAAGGAAGTCCCTAGAGCCTTCAGAGAAAGTATGGCCGTGTTGCCGTCTTGATTTCAGACTTCTATTCTCCAGAACTATAAGAGATTAAATTTGTGTTGTTTTAAGCCATGAAGATTGTGGTAATTCATTATGGGAGCTCTAGGAAACCAATACAGTGGGATTTGAACTATCATGACACTTGCAGAAAGAATATTATGGGCAGGTGACCCTCAATGAGTCCATCAAATCACATCATTGTGTAGAGGACTATGTATAAGCCTACATTCATGAACTCACAGAAATCTCTACTTAATAGTATAGCTTCTATTGTCAGACTACTTGGAATGAATCCCAGCCCACCACTGCCTAAACATAGGGCTTTGGGCAAATAACATGTACTTCCTAAGTTTCTCCGTCTGTACAATAAGGTTAGTACTTTACCTCTCTTTAATCTACTGCATTGTGCAGATTAAATGAGAGATTGCATGTTAAATTCTTACAACAGTGACTAGCACATAGTAAGTGCTCAATAAATAGATAATTTTAACTAAAAGTGGCTAGGAACTGACCTTTCAACTACTATTCTGCCTTTAGGAGTCACCTTATTTGAAATGAAACAGTACTGTTAACAAACGAATTATTTTTTTCCTAAAGAAGTAGAATCCCCCTCTTTGTTCTTCTCAATGAATGGCCACTAAAAGACAACAAAGGATAAATTCCCTGAGAGCAGAATCAAGAACCTCCAAATTAGCTTAAAAAAAAAAAAAAAAAAAAAAAAGGCCTCTTTCCATCCAGCCAGGAGGCAAAGGGCCACTCCGCTATCCCTCTATAAATTATAGGACAGTTTTCAAGGCAAGCAGCAGTTCAAAATTTATGTACATCTGATGTTTAATCTCTTTTAAAAAATAACTGAAGCAAATATGGTAAACAATATTTGATAGCACACATATCCTTTCTATGTTCCTGCCAGGAATAGTTTTATCTTTATTATTTGAAATAATGGTGTAAGTAAAAATTTAAGAAAGGCAATGAAATCAACTAGGTCAACATCAATCAGGTTAAAAATACTAAGAACCAAGGCAAACTTTGTGGTCAAAGTTTCAGTTGGGCAGGAAAAAAAAAAAAAAAAAACCTGGTAGAAAAAAATAGGCAAAGGAAGAGAGCCTATGTCAATGCGAATACTACCTTAGATTTCCCAGTGAGAAAATTTTCATGAACACCTTTCTAGGACAGAGACTGCTCTCAAGAATATGGCCTTTTGAAAGTTGAAGCAGGGAAGTGATAGGCACAGACTCCTATTTTCAGAGACTATGTCCTATTTATCATACCAACACACAGTTGGTCCTAAATAAATGTTTCTCGAGTTAAAATGAGTACCTGCGAGAGTAGACAGCAAAGTCAGACATGGAACATGGCACCGAAATATGCTGACTCTAACCAATGCCTTACTGCTTCACCCAAAAAGAACATCTCATTCCCCCTTGCTCTGGAGTGAGGGTAGGCTCGCTGCTATTGGAGTTCTGTAGCTGGATGGCATGTGGTCACATGGCTCACTCGCTGGTCTTTAAAGTGATCCTCTGCTTCTAGCCCCATACTTCAGATCACACTGAGCGGCTCTTTGGGTTCCTGCTGTGACTTCTCAGAGCAACAGTCCTACAGAAATGTGTGTAGGCAAAGGCTTGGCCTTCGGGTATGGCCACCGACTGCAGCCAGGGCTCTGACTGGCAGAAACCCTTTCTTGCCATATCCTATTAAGCATTACCTGTAAGTGAGGCTGTGGTAACTGCTCCAGAGGCCAGATGGGATGCCTGTAGCCAGAAAAACCTCTATCCCCAGGACTCCGCCAACTGGGGGACTGCTGAGTCTGGAAACATGGATAGGTCTTTAGTCCGTGAGCTCAACCATGTGAAGCCAATGCATATGCTGATAATCAGGTTCTCTCTACTTTCCAATGCAGAAAGAGAAGTGTCTCTCCTCTCTCCCATATCCTGCAACTATTTTTCATATGTAAAGCCACCCTGATCATCCCTTAAGTCTGCTTTCACGGGGTAAAATGATAGGCTCAGAGATACACGGTAAGAAATCTTTTTGCCCTACACAACATGCTGCCATCTAAGTAACTCGCAGCAGTCCTATATTTGGGAATCTGTAAGAAGTTGGCCATCATCAGGGACCTCACACACCTGTAGTGTGATAAGGAGCAGGGCCTGGAAAGCTGGTTATCCTCGTGGATCCCCCAGTGGGCAATACAGAGCACAGGATGCTGCTCCCAGCTCTAGAACATGAAGCGGCATCAAGTATCTCTTGCATGACAGGGGGCAGCTGATGACCCCTGGCACAAAGGCTTCAGTGACTTATCTTAGCTTGCCTTTTTCTATTCAAAAGCTTCTAACAGCTTGATTGGCCTCCAGATTGCGGATACCTTTAGAGTTCAGGGAAATATATGTGACTAGACCTATCCATGAATCAGATGACTTGAGCAAACTTTCCCTGAGTGATAGGTGATTCACTGTCACTTCTGCCCAGACCAACACTAAGGCTGGGGGAACTGAAGCCACAGGAGCCATCTTTGTAAGCAGAGTGCTTTACTTTTTATAATCAGACATAATCAGCTCAGAGCATCATTGGACAGGACTCCTCAGAGCCATCTGCTTTAGGCTTGACGTGAAAACCCAGTCATACACATTTGCCTACTGCTTTGCTAGAGCTGGGGCCAACTGCCATGCTTCTTTCTTGAGAAGCTCTACCCCACTGAAAGCAGCCTCCAGCCACTCCAATCCTACCCTTTCATCAGTTAAAAGGTACTGAACCCATACTTAGCAAAGTGAGGGTGGCTTGTAAGACCCCGGGATTTTTATTCCTGTAACATAAACTACATACAACTAGTCCATCTAGGTATAGTGTATCTATTTATTAGAGTGGATTCAGAGATCCTCCTCCCAGGGGCAAAAATATTCAGCAGTAAGAGTTGAGTGTAATATACAATATTTCAAATGTGCTTCCTACCACTGTTCCCTGCCCCCCAAATCAGACAGATCTTGCCAGAGATGTTTAGGTATAGATTCACATTTGGGTGTCCAATGGACCATGTATGACCTTCCCCTTGTGCTGCACTCTTCAAGAGACCAGGGACAAGAGGTATTAGTTTATTTATGCTGTACCTTGCACATCTTAGCACTCAAATATGTGATGGATAAATGAATGAAAAGAAAAGCAATAGTCTAACAATTCTAGGTTGAAATATAAAGTTAGATTTTGGCTGTTTCTGGTCTATTTTGTTTTTGCATTTCTTCTGGTTTGAATAGGTGATCCCAAGGCAAAACTGTATTGTAATGGAAGGTCAAGCTTGGTAGGAAAGAAGGCTGCAGAATTAAGGCCCACCTGATTATAGCCAGAGTCTGCCTACCAGAAGCAGAAGCCTAACACACTCCCCCATGCTTCCCTCTGCCTGAGAATACGCCTAAAAATAGTTATTCTACTACTTTTAGTCCTGCAGAGCCCCAGATACCCTTCCCTTGTATGTTCTTCATCCAAACACTGTGACTAGCTGTGATCCTTTTACCTACAGATAATCTCTGTATCCCTTCTTCAAATGCCAAGCGTGTAGATTCTAACTTCAGCTTCAGCTCTCCACCAACATTTATGTGGCCTAAGGCCAAAGGTTAATGACAAAGTCCCCAAAATAGCCTTTTTAGACTTTGGCATTTTTTGATAGCTTTGGTCAGAAGATGTTCTTGGTAAGAGAAACCATGCATAAGTCAAGCCCTCCATGGTAAAGGGAAGTTCAGACATACAGTCACTGGTTGCAGCATCCAACTGTCCTCCAAATGCATGGCTAGCTCATGGCCCCAGTTCATCTGCTGGGATTAGAGGAGGGAACGGAGAGGAGACACGGAGAGACGAGGTGACTCCTGAACACGGGGTGGCCCACGAGTCACATTCAGCCCCCTGCCCCATAGTGCTCCGCTCTGTCCCAGCACATGTGCAGGGAGACAGGTATATACTCACCTGAGGTTTACTTACCAGCCCCACTGGGCAATTTGATACTAGAAATGACTGGTGTTGAAGGAAAACATGGGATCACAGGGAGAGACTTAGAGGGAAAACTTGAGACAAAGACCAGGATAAGTGAACAGGAAAGGGGGAGGTGAGAGGATGAGAAGAGAAGAAAAGGAGTTCAACACTGACCAACATTTTTGTCTAGTTCCTCCCCAGCCCATGCTTTAGGCTCTAGGGACGTGCTCCGCCTAAAAATGGACCCAGGAAAACTACCACCAAGTCACACACAGGCTTCCTCTACTAACTCTCCCAGTGACTGCATGTCTACCCACGGGGAGTCTTGCCCTCTCACCAACATTCATCAGAGTAGATACTCTGGATAGGTTATTCTTTTTTTTTTTTTTTTTTAAGATTTATTTATTTTAGAGAGAGAGTGAGAGAGAAAGAGCAAGCACGAGTGGGGGCAGAGGGAGAGACAGATTCTGAGCAGACTTCCCACTGAGTGCGGAGCCTGACCTCAGGATCCTGAGATAACAACCTGAGCCAAAATCAAGAGCTGGATGTTTAACCGACTGGCCCACCCATGTGCCCCAATTCTATTGTTTGCTACCTATATTTGCATATGTGCTTAACATCTTTCAGAAGTTGCAAAGAAACAGAGAAGTTAATTAACTTGCCCAGGTGCATTCAGCATATTCAATATTGCAGATAAATGTTTAAACACAAAAGTCCCTATCACATTGTTTATATTAGTATACCACATAGTGTACTGTTACACTACAATGATATTGTGGGGTTTTTTATGCCAAGGTCTAGATCATATGCATCTGTCGCATGTGGCCTTGGAAGTTAAACAAAGAGGAGCTCTCAGTGACAGTGGAATAATTAGACTCCAATTAGTTACGTGTCCATGGGCAAAGCACATCTGCCTGTGGCCCTCATTTTTCATCATCTCTAAAATGATTAGACTCAGTTTGTAGGACCTCTTCCAGCCTAAGATTCAATGATCGCATTATACTTTGTCCCTCCACTCCAACCCACATGCAGAGCACAATAAGAAGCCCCCTCTCCGTGGGCAGCCCTACCCACAGTCCTCAGTAGACCACCCGGAGAAGGCTGATTCTGGGAAATGTAGCCCCCACCTCCCCATCCTGCGCCCTCTTCCCTTACACTTTTCCCATCCACACCTGTCTCCAGGCGTCAGCTTCTTGGTCACAGTGGGAAACTCCCACCTACCAGCTGGGATGGCTTTATTTTTGAGAAAAGAGAACAGCTGGGTGATTTTAAAGATGGAACTTAAGACCCACTTAACTAGTCAACTCCAGTTGTCAGGCCCCGAAGCTGCATTTAAGGACAGGAGTTGTGGATGTGACATGAAAGCAAAGAGGCCCAGATGCTTTGTTTCCCCCCCAGCAGGAGAGACTGCATACTTTATGAGA
Organism: Phoca vitulina; assembly: GCF_004348235.1. Classification (NCBI taxonomy): domain Eukaryota; kingdom Metazoa; phylum Chordata; class Mammalia; order Carnivora; family Phocidae; genus Phoca; species Phoca vitulina. Next base: position 22,602,145 of record NW_022589730.1, read on the forward strand.
TTTTTCCAAAGAGCTTCTGCAGGATTGCTTTGGTCTTATTCTTCTCTTTATAAAAGGTATTCACTACTGTCTGATCTTTTGAGCATTTTGGTTTAGGGAAGAAAGAGGGTCAGTAAGTTAACAAATTAGTCATGTTCCACCTGGCCAGGCCATCAAAAGCTAATTTTACTCAGTCTCAGCCTAACCCATCTCTAGATCCTGATATGTATCTGAACGATGGAAACTCTGTTCAAATTCATAAAATATTTTACAGAGGAATAAAACAGATCTTATAGACCCATTTCTCATTAAAAAGGTCAATGCTGGGAACATCTGATGCTATATAACTGTCTGATTCAATTTAGCAGGTCAAGCCTGACTAATCCTATCTTCTGATTGGGGTGAATTCATTTTCCCTGAAAATAATTTTCCCACAAGCTGCCGGATTATGTACTCTAAACCTATATTTTTACAAGACATTACTAGAATGTTGATCAAACCTAACTCATCCATTAAACAAAATGGAGGGGAAAAAAATCTACAGCAAATTAACACTCAGAAGCCATAAGTAATAAATTCTAAACCCTATTAGAAATTGGATAGTATCCTTAGCCAAAGAGCAGAATCTGAAAGAACAGTTGGAAGCAAATCTGTTCAAAGTTCACATATTCTGAGTCCACAGCTGTTATAGCTGGAAAATAGAAGAACCTACTTTTCGAACTGTCCTTAGAATCAATACATTAACACAAATAATACTACACAACAAAGACCAGTGAATCAGAATCAGAACTGCGTCCTATTTCTGGTTCTGCCTCTTGCTGTGTGATACTTGGGGGGGGGGCATTCCCCTCTCTGAGCCCCAATTACTTCATTTATCACACGAAGGTTTCAAAGGTGTCCTCTTTATTGCAACCAATAGTATTGTTCTTAGGTTCTAAATGTGTTAATTATGTAGACAGACTTCTAATGTTGGCTCTAAGTATTTAGGTCTCCATCCCCAAGGTCCTTGAGAATGCTTCATGACCCCTCATTTTAAAGTGCTGCTTTCTCCTTTTAGCTATTATTTATGCACAACTCAGTGTTCTGAGTGAAATGTTATAATACCCAAAATAGGATATCTAGTGTAATCCCCAAATATCCTCACTTCTCCTTCTAGGCAGAGCATGTCTCTGCCCCCTTGAATTATGCATGATCTTACAATATGCTTTAGCCAATGAAAGAGGACAAGTGACAACTGAGCTGGCTCAATTTTCTACATTATTTCCCCCTCTGCCACAACTACCAACAATATGGTAGCCAGAGGCTGCTCCATCATGCTAGGTCCAGGAGCAGACAAAGCAGAGCCCTGACCCAAACAATAACTGACATGGACCATGAGCACGTAGTGAACATTTGCTTGGTTAAGCCACCAAGATTTGACTCTTAAAGCTCCACTTCAAAAAGACCACCACTTGAGTGGGCTGTCAGACGTAGTAGAGTAAGCAATAGGCAAGAAGGGCATATTCTAGTTATTTGAACCAGAAATACTGTGTTATGGAATTGTTATGTTACTGCTTTGCAAGTGTTTACCCAGGAGCAGCAAGGAGGAAGTCTTTAGATGTAGCAAAATCAAGTACCTAAGATAGATCAGGATGGAGTCCAGAAAGGCCAAGAAGGGAGAGACTAAATAGTAAAACCATAGCATCTGAGTCATGAGAGTAGATTTAAGTAAAAAGAATGGATTCTAAGATGCTCAAGAGGCAAATTACAAAGGGAAGCCCACACTGAAGGCAGAGAACAAAGAAATCCCACGCTGGGTTTGTTTCACTGTTACATTCTGCCTGGTTTGCAGCTTTGCCATGCCTCACTAAAATGGTCATAATTTTTGGTCCCTTTCTGTCAGCTGTAACCCACTGAGCAGTCTTGGGAAGCAGCCATGCATAAAACTAGCTAAAAGGAGGCAAGTCCAACTCATGAGAAGATCTGTTCTTGATTACTAAGCTAAATATTTATCCTTACTTTGTGTTTCATAACAATGCAACAGCATTCATTTTCCCCACCAGTGTAAACACCATTAATTGCTGCAAGTTAAGCAGAGGAGCAACAAAATGTAGAGGCGCTACTTTCCTTACCAAAGTCAGCACCAAGGACAAGGCAACGAAGAGGCTGTGAGCTGCTTCTGTCAGCAACTTTCTAGCTGCCATCTTTTAGCATCTGTGGCCCACTTCATATTTACCAACTTATGGATCTGTGAGGACCATAATCAGGGTTATGATAGTTTGTGAGAGGGAAAACTTGGGGCAGGTGTATAACTGATATTTTTGCTTCAGACAAATGTAATTAGTACTAAGTTCCAAGGCCTACAAAATGAGATCATATTATCTGAATTGCAGATTTGCCCACCTGCTTCCCATGCAGCCTTGAAGGTGTAACTTTCCATTATTGCCATGGATTTTTAGTTCCTAAAGAACTGTTCTGTGAACCAGAAAATGAGGCCACTGCTAGGGCTGCACATTAGAATCACCTGGGGAGCTTTTGAAACCCCTGCCACCCAGCCACACCCCAGACCATTTCAGCACTGATGACAGCATGACCCAGGCATCAGTCCTGTTTATCTGTTTAAGCCTCCCTATACCAGGTGACTTTTTACAATCTAATTTTGGGTACTTTCCAAAAAAAATTCTGATTTAATTGGTGTAGGGAGCAGCCTAAGTATCAGATTTTTTTTGATTTTATTATGTTATGTTAATCACCATACATTACATCATTAGTTTTTGATGTAGTGTTCCATGATTCATTGTTTGCATATAGCACCCAGTGCTCCATTCAATACGTGCCCTCTTTAATACCCATCACCAAGTTAACCCATCCCCCCACCCCCCTCCCCTCTAGAACCCTCAGTTTGTTTCTCAGACTCCATAGTCTCTCATGGTTTGTCTCCCCCTTCGATTTTCCCCCCTTCATTTTTCCCTTCCTACTATCTTTTTTTTTTTTTTAACGTATAATGTATTATTTGTTTCAGAAGTACAGGTCTGTGATTCAACAGTCTTACACAATTCACAGTGCTCACCATAGCACATACCCTCCCCAATGTCTATCACCCAGCCACCCCATCCCTCCCACCCCCCACCACTCCAGCAACCTTCTGTTTCCTGAGATTAAGAATCCCTCATATCAGTGAGATCATATGATACATGTCTTTGTCTGATTGACTTATTTCGCTTAGCAAAAGTATCAGGATTTTCTAAAAGCTCCCCCAGGTGATTTTGGTGTGCACCACACTTGAGAACCATTTCTACAGAGGACAGATATAGCAGTTGGAAATGTTGCCTCTATCAACCTTGCTTCTGAAGATGAGGGATAAAAGGCCCTTGGGGTGGTTATAAAAACAAAATGTTTGGATTAATTCATTAGATTAATATATTGCTTCCAAACATTTACCAGCATATAAGCATGAGTCACAACTAGTCCTTAGGGATGCAAAATACTAAAAACCAAAATCCTGGAGCTCAGAATCCACTTCAAGTACTAGAATATACAGTACATGTGATGGAAGGAGTAAACAACAGGTATTGCAATGAAAGACTGCCTCTGCCTGAAAAGGGAGTCAGGATAAGTTTAACCCAAAGATGCCTTGTTGTCTAGAAGAATCAATGGCAGCAAACCAGTTAGAGTATGGCATTCCAAGCCACAGGAACAGAACATGCAAAGGCAATGAAGCAGATCTTGCCCACAGCAGTTTTGGTTCCAAGTACAAAAACTGACTCAGAACTATCTCAAGCAAGTAAACAAATATACAGGGAAAGAGAAAAGTAGGAATAAATCATGAATCCCAAAGTAAGTAACTATTAACTTTAATAGTCTCCTCTCTTTCTCTCAGAACCAGTATTTTCTCTAATTCTTGCAATGGCTAAACTTGCCCTATCCCAAAATGGTAGTCTGTTCCTGAGTTGTCATGTCCTCACTTCTAGCAATCAACACAAAGTAACTTGGGTCTTTGAATCTTGAGTCCAAATTCCAGGGAAAGAGAATACAATTTGTCCAGCTTAGGTCAGGTGCCCACTCTTGATCCAATCAGCTACAGCCAGGGTCATAATACAAACATGGCTGTCAGGGCCTTAACCCCTTTGAGAGAGAGGAGGATACAACTCTTAATAAGTGAGACAATAAGCTCAGTTTAGAGTCCTAAAAAATGGCAAAAAAGACCTGAGCATAGACTGCACAGTGGAAAATGAAATTAAAGAAAAACTGGCCTCAATGAAATATTACTAAATCAAAGTCAGTAATATATAAAAGAATAATATATCATGACCAAGAGGGGTTTAACCTGGGAATGTAAGACTGGTTTTAATTTTCTTTAATCAATAAATATAATTTTTCATAGCAAACTAAAGAAAATCATGTGATCATTCTAGGAGATGGAGAAGTATTTTGAAAATATTCAATATCCATTTATGTTTTTAAAAATCTCAGCAAACTAGGGATTAAAGGAAATTTAATCAACCTTATAAAAGTGATCTATAAAAAAATCTACAGGTAACATAATTAATGATGAAAGCCTGAATGCTTTTCCCCTCAAATGGAAAACAAAGCAATGATATCGGACTTACCACTCCTATTCAAGATCATACAGGAGGTCCTAGTCAGTGCACTAAAAGATAAGAAAAAGAAAGGTATACAGAACAGAAAAGATGAAATACAGGGGTCTCTTAATAAATGACAAAATTATCTATACAGAAAGTCACAAGGAATCTCCAAAATAAACTACTAGAATTAAAAGCAAATTAAGCAAAGTTGCAGGAGATCAATATATAAAATGCAACTGTATTTCTATTGGCAGTAATTAGAAATTGAAATTTTTAAAAAATACCAATTACAAAATTATCAAACATGAAAATGCATATGGAAAAGCAAAAGAACTAGAACAGCCAAAATTATTTTGAAAAAGAAGTTGATGAACATCCACTGGTTTTATATTTACCATAATCAAGATAGTGTGGTATTGATGAAAGGATACTTAGACAAATGGAACAGGAGAGTCTAGAAATAGAACTATGTGTATGAGTGTGCATGAGAGAAAGATTTTTGACAAAAGTCCAAGACAATTCAATGGAAAAGAGTGGTCTTTGCAACAAAGGTTGCTGGAATAATTGAAGTTTGTACACAAAAAAATAAAATTCAATACATGCATTGTACTTCATACAGATGTTAACTCAAAATGGTTCAGAGACCTAAAAGTAAAACCTAAAACTACAGAACTTCTAGAAGAAAACAGAGAAAATATTTGTGTCCTTGGATTAGGCAAAGAATTCCTATATATAATACCAAAAGCATAATCCATAAATAAATAATAGGCTCAATTTCAAAGCTAAATATTTGTTATTTAAAAGACACTGTTAAGAAAATGAAAAGTCAACCTACAAACTGAAAGCTGGTATTTGTGAAACACATCTGTTAAAAAATTATCTCCATTGTAAGGGACTGTCCCAATTCAATAATGTCAGAACAGTTTTTAAATGGGTGAACAATTTAAAAGGGTGAACAGATAATGGATGGAAAAAATAAGGACAGGAAAAAAAGTTCACATTCAGTAGTCGTTAGAGACGTACAAGTTGAAACCACAATGAGATGTAATTACACACCTATATTCAAATGGCTAAGGACTTAATATCAGATAATTCTAACTGATGTTGAATAACTAGCACTTTCATATTGCTACTAGTGTGTAAAATGGTACAGCCACTTCAAAAAACAGTCTACCTTACCATACAAACAGTTTACATACTGTATGACTCAGCAATCCCACTTGTTTACCCAAAAGAAATAAAAATAGAGGTCAACACCCATACTGGTATATGAATGTTTACATCAGCTTTATTTGTACTGGAACTAACCAGCATATATTAGTTTTCTGTTGTTGTGCCACAAGTATAACAAGTTAGTGCAAAATGAGGGGCTTTATTTAAAAATGCATTTATTGGGACACCTGGGTGGCTCAGTCGGTTAAGCGTCTGCCTTTGGCTCAGGTCATGATCCCGGGGTCCTGGGATCGAGCCCCACATCAGGATCCCTGCTCAGTGGGGAGTCTCCTTCTCCCTCTGCTGCTCCCCTTGCTTGTGCTCTCTTTCTCTCGCTCTCAAATAAAGCTTTAAAAAAAATAAATAAATAATAAAAATGCATTTATTATCTCATAGTTTCTGTGAGTCAGGAGCCTCTGCATGGTTTACCTGCTTAGGCTCTCACTAGGCTGTACTCGAGGTGTGGGCTGGCCTACAATCTCACTTGGAGTAGGAAGTGACTGGGGAAGAATTTGCTTTCCAACTCATTTGATTGTTGGCCGAATTCATTTTCTTGCTTCAGTATGACTGAAAGCCCCAGCCTTTTGCAGCCTGTTAGCGAAAGGTGGTCTTTAGCTCCTGGAGGCCACCCTCAGCTCTTCCCATGGACTTTCTCAGTAGGACTGCCTACACTTTCTCAAGCCAGCAAAGTCAGTCTCAAAAATGATTTTTCTATTACAATAGTCTTGTATAAGGTAACAATCTTGAGAGTGATATTGCATTACCTTTGCCATATTCTACTGGTTAGAAACAACTCACACTTACAGCACGGAGATGAATCAAAGGTATAAACACAAAAGACAGTCTGTCCACCATATCATATGTCCATCAACTAGGAAATGGATAAGCACACTGCAGTATGCACACATATACCAATGAAGTGTGAAATGTACATACTACTACGCAGCAATAAAAAAGAATGAACATCTGCAAAGCTCCCATAGTTCTCAAATGTATCATACTAAGTGAAAACAGCCAAAGTCAAAAGGTTACATGCTGAATTATCCCGTTTATGTTATTCTCAAGAAATGGCATTTTTTTTTTTTAAGATTTTATTTATTTATTTGACAGACACAGAGACAGCAAGAGCAGGAACACAAGCAGGGGGAGTGGGTGAGGGAGAAGCAGGCTTCCCGCTGAGCAGGGAGCCCGATGTGGGACTCGATCCCAGGACTCTGGGATCATGACCTGAGCCGAAGGCAGCCACTTAACGACTGAAGAAATGGCATTATTTTAAGGACAAATAGATCAGGCGTTGCCACGGGTTCAGAGTGTAGGGAGGGGATGGACTACAAAGAGGCATGAGGGAACTTTTCTGAGCAATGGAAATGTTCATTTTGATTACAGTGGGCAGTTTCACAAATGGACAGTTTTCAAAACTCATGAGGCTGTAGGCCTAAAGGGTGAATTCTACTATATATAAATTATACCTCAATAAACATGAACTTTAAAAAATAGTGACAGAGAAACCGGCAGCAAATAGGAAATGTCCTTTTGATCTGGTTCCCAGGACATGCCCTCATGGGAAGCCCTGGAGAAATTTAGTAAGGCCAACAATATAAATTATATGTTAGTACTATCCTAATATTTAGTAGTAGGAAAAATGCTTATTTTAGGAGTTTTGAATGTTGGCGGCTTTTCTTGTGGCTTTTTTTGCTTCAAGAAAATACAGAATCACTAAGGAAAAATAGCGTATGATCAGAAAATGCTGCTCAAGTGAAGACAGAAAGTACCCCAACTGGGAAAAGGCAGAAGAACACTCCAATAAGAAAAGACAACAAAAGGTTCTCCAAGGAGAGCCACAGCACAGGTTGGAGAGAATGGTGCTAACAAGGCAGCCATGCCCTTCCCAGCCATGCCCTGGCTCAGGTAATGTCATACCCAAGTAACTAAAACCTGGAAACCATCTAAATATCTCTTTGTGGATTCAAGTTCACCATTGGTTCTAATTCTCTTGTAAGCTGGTGGTGCATGCTTGCAAGTGTGGACACTGCCCATGTACTGATAAGGAAAAGGGTGGGTTTCTCTGATTTTCCAGTTGGTCTCAACACACTGTACTGCACAGGGGCTTCATCAACCATCTAGTTCATCCCCCTCATCTCCTAGAAAAGACCACGCTGCTATGAAGGCATGTGCAACACAACAGGTAGTCTGAAAAATCAGCTGCCGCATGTTGCCTGGGGGGTAAAGCACCGATGTGATGACCTTGAGGAGTCCTGCGTGGTCATAAGAAGTCTGCCACCAGCTGGGTGAGCTTGAATGAGCCACTGACCTCTGGCCTTAAACTCCACATCTTACAAAAAAAAAAAAAAAAAAAAAGTTTGGCTGCTTTTGATAATTACTAGGGTTCTTTCTGGACCTAAAATTTAATCAATTTAATTATTTCTTAATTGTCCACCTTCTTTGGCCTTTCATATTTCCATCCTGAAGTCCACTGAAACAGAAAAATCTAAGTTCCCATTCAATATTTATATATTATGCCAAAAAGTTTAGGGGTGTGGGTGGGGAGATATCTAAGCAAATAAACCAAGGTGGAATTAAAAAGTAGGAAGTAGCAATCCATACAAATTTTATAATTAGAATAGCCAGTAGAACTTTACATTGTCAGTAATTTATCAGGGAAAATGGTTCACAGCTAGGCCAATTTGGAGTATTCTTACTTGTTAATTATGTATATTACATCCACTAACCATCCTGTTTCAGGTATGGGGCATTCTATTTCTATTAATTGAGTAACCGTCCATATTAACAGTTCTCTATGATTTAGAATAAAAGTTAACACCAAACTAAAGAAAGCTACTATGTGAATTCAGAAGTAGATTAGGATTCTGATTCAATTTTTTTTTCTTTTTTTAAAGATTTTATTATTTATTTGACAGAGAGAGAGATAGCGAGAGCAGGAACACAAGCAGGGGGAGTGGGAGAGGGAGAAGCAGGCTTCCTGTCCAGCAGGGAGCCTGATGCGGGACTGGATCCCAGGACCCTGGGATCATGACCTGAGCCGAAGGCAGACACTTGACGACTGAGCCACCCAGGTGCCCTGATTCAATTTTTTCTATCTGAAAGGTTTTTATCAATATTTGAGTGTTCATTACACACATATCTTTGTGTTTGGTATATTACAGGTTTTCAATTTTCTAGTTTGTTTGGACTCGCAAAAACATTTTAATATATTTTGACTTTTTAATTGGGACCATTCATGTGTCTACTATGGAAGTTAAATTTTGCTCTATTATCAGCAAGTATCCCTTTATGTTCAAGTTCTGCTTTGATAATGTATTAGACATTTTTATCCAAAACAATAAGTTCTTGCTTCAAAAGAAGGCTTCATTTAAAAAAAAGAAAAAAAAATATTTTTCTTTCTAAGTAAGACAAAAACCGTCACTTCACATTTCCCCTTGGATACCTTCTCCTTAAGCTAACAGTTTGTACTTGTGCTTCCTTTTGGGTTGGCTTCATTCCTTGGGGGCTGTGCTGACATTTGCTTTTCATGCAGTGGGGAAGTCTCACTCACTCACCGTCTGCTTTTGCTGCCTCCCACCAAAGCCCTGCAGGCTGATGCCCGTGAAAGCTACAACTGCAGTTAAGTAACCAGACAGATGCTACTTCTCGGGCTCCTGGTACCACCCCAGGGGCAGGCTACTTAGCAGCTGCCTGAACTTTCCGAAATGTCTGAAAGTTGCTCCTTTGCCTGGTCTTGCTGGTGACTTCCCAGGTAGAAGGGAGCATTTTATGTTTCGTGTTGACCCTAAATCCTTGGGAGGGTCATGGCTGCACCACCTTCCCACCAGAAGGCCATTCAGTGCTTGGAAAAATATCTGGGGAGTGAGGGATGAAAGTCTCTCTCAAATGTTGTGCAAAATTCTAAATGGTTCCTCTCAACGTTTGAATTCTTAGTACATACCTGAACAAACATCAGCATGGCAGCTTTTAAAAAAAAATAAAAATAAGCCTTTCCTCCAAAGTGTCGCTGCTCTTTCCCTATGCAACCCTTGAAACTCTCAATAAATTTTTGTGGTCTTTAAACCTGTTTCTTGGCATTTAAATGATTACAGGGCTGCTTTGGGTGAAAGTATAAATGTTAGGGGCGCCTGGGTGGCTCAGTGGTTAAGCGTCTGCCTTCAGCTCAGGTCGTGATCCCGGGGTCCTGGGATCGAGCCCCACATCGGGCTCTCTGCTCAGCAGGAAGCCTGCTTCTCCCTCTCCCACTCCCCCTGCTTGTGTTCCCTCTCTGTGTGTGTCTCTCTGTCAAATAAATAAATACAATCTTTAAAAAAAAAGTATAAATGTTAGCAAGCCTCTTCTAGAATTAGTTCTAATACATGATGTCCTAGAAGGAACGTAAGGCTTAAACTAAAAAGACGTAGGTTTGATTCCCATCCATACTTCTCACTAAGTGTACATGTCGGGGAGGCTCATTTCATCTGTCTGGGACTTGGTTTTAACAACTGTAGGGGACAGGATTGCTGGGAAAATTAACATAATGCCAGAAACAGTAAAACTGGATAGATAGGCCAGGTCAGAAAGCACATGTCCTGACCAGCCTGATTGCAAGGGACCCACCCGGCCCGGTCACATGCCATTCTTTGCCCCTCGCTCTCATGTGCAACACTCATGGATGCCTCATAGGACAAGAGATTGCTTTACATGTGTATGTTTCTTTTCCTTCACTGCACTGTGATCAGTTTGATCTTTTTTTGTTGTTGTTGTTGATTTCCCATAGCACCGAGTACAATCCTTGTACCCAGCAGGCATTCAATAATACTAATTGGTTCACTGATTAAACTTGAATTTTAACACCATCTCAGCACGTTCCTTAGTCAGAGAAACCCTTATGCAAACACTGAAGTCACTTACCCAGCAAACGTAAGTTTTTAGGAGATCTTTGCTTCTGTACACAGAGCATTGACCCTGGAATGAGAACACTTGGGTTCATACTGTGACTCTGTCACACAGTGTGACCTTTTATAGGTTCCTCAAATTGAGCCTTAGTCTCATCTTCAGTGGAGGCAGTACTGCTTTCTGACAAAACCGTTTTAAGAACTAAATAGAAAGGCTTATTGGAACGTGTCTGGTACTTTGCTGACGTTGAGAATTTTAAGATCCTATAAAAAAAAAATAATGTACTGAAATGAAAACATACATAAAATATGTAAAGACTTAAAGAAATGGCTTCTAATCTCTCATTGGTAGGGCAGTTTTAATTACATTAAGACATTTTCTTGATCTCCACAAATTCACATTTTCCCTCCCCATTTAAACAAGGGTGTGCTGGATAATTTGGACAGCTTTAGGAAGGAAACCTAGAGTTATGAGATACCTGAACCTGATGATACATATAAGCATCAAGTTGTCAAAAACACCTAGAGGTGTCAATAAATACTGAAGGCAGGTAGTCAGGCTTCATTGGATAAGGACAACCATATGAGCTGGCAAGAATACCAACCAGCTGTCAACAAATGCTTCCTTCCAGAGATAACCTTAGTAACCTGCATAATAACGTTGGAAGCAAGACTCAAAGTCTACAAAGCAGTCTAACGCTGGAGAATTACAAAGAGACTATTTGAGTTGGAAAGGAAAGAAAATGGAGCATTTTATTGGATACCTGCTCTCTGCTGCTCATTATACTGGTACATAAAATTCTAAGTCCTTAGTTGATGTCATGTATCACAGCCAGAAAAAGATCCAGAGTGTTATTAAGACTTGCCTGACATCAACCACGACAGTAAGGGTTAATATCATGGCTAGGATTAGAATCAGAAAACCAGAATGAAGTCTTGAGCCCTCATCCTTCTCACAGTAACCTTCCACCTGTCAAGCAGGGAAAAGCCCTGCTGCATCCGTGCAGAAAGAGGTCAGCTCCTCCCTTCTCGACATCATCAAGGAATCCTGGAAACATGGCAACTCCCACTCATACCCCCACCTCCACGGCTCAGTAAAAGATACTACACAGTACCTGATGCAATTTAAAAACAGAAGCCAATGAAAAAAACAATCATAAGGGACAAAGAAAGAGAAGATCTAACCCTTACCTTAATACTCAAAGAAACCGAAGCCCAGTAAAGCTAAGTAATTTTCCCGAAGTCACACAAAAAGATAAGAGAAATAGGACCCTTATTTTAGGGCCCATATTCCAATCTTTTCACCAAGAGACCAAGAGCTCTATTTTTGTGTTCTGACAACTCTCTATCAATCAGTGGTTCTCAAACCTAAGCAAGCATCAGAATCATCTGAAGGGTTTCTTAAAGGATAGAAGAATTAAACCTATTCTAGAGTATTTGATTCTGAAATCTGGATTGTGGCCCAAGAGCCCAAGAGTGAAGCTGATTTTGCTGGTCCAGAGATATTCTGAGGACCCCCTTTGTAGAACTGACGCTGGTTTCACTGTTTTAACTCTTTATTGTAGCACCAAAGTTCCCCTTTCCAATCTACGGCAAAGAGGAGTGTAAACTGTCCGCAGAATTCCTTGGGATTGCAAATGTGGAAAGAAATATTCTTGGTTATGTGCAGTAATGGTATAGACTCTTGCTAGGCAACTTTGGACATGACCTGTGTAAGCAGTAGCAGGACCCTGGGGACAATGGGGCCCTTAATTTTGTCTATTCCACATTCCTTCAGAGGAGGCAACCTGGCACAACAATACCTCCCAACCTTTTCCATGTCAGGTCATACCCAGAAAAGAATAATGTTTGTACATCACTGTGGGGGAAATATAGGTTCTACATGGCCAAAAGTAGCCTGCAAAGGTGTTCTGGAAGTCCAGGCTCTCTGGGTGCCTGGTCGCCCACATGGCCAACGGGATGAATATTTTCTTCTACCTGAACTGATTCATGGCACATGGCTGGTAAACTGCACCAGAACCACAGCAAGCAGGGAAGCTGAAGCTTCAATACTAAGATTAGACCTTAAATGTAAAAAGCCCACCAATATTACTGGTTCCCTTCTTATTCATGATAGCAACAGATTCCCAATTACTAAAAGTAATCAAAATACAAAAATTTTAAGGAAAAAAAGAAAAGCCATTCAAAGGGTGAACATCTGTGCTAAATAGTAACTAAAGGTACTAGAACTTGGTACTCTTTCCCGGTTCTTAAATTCTGTATCTGAATCTTAGGGCATGGTCTTTTTTATTATTTGAGAACAGTTTTGATTCATTTGTTATGTTATCAAAACCCGTGATGCTGATTTCACCAAATCTAAGAAAACATTCCACATTAGATGTACCATCATTATACGTATCCCCAAGAAATAATTCTGCCAATAAAAAATATGGACCAATACTTTATCTAAAAGCAGAATTTTAAGTTTACAAAAGCTCTTTTAAACTCATTTAGACGTATCCAGTTTCCATGTATCACTTTATGCATCCATCAAGAAGAAATATAAACTAATCCCTTAACTACTTCATATTCCGTATCTGACACTTATCAATCACTTCGTGACTCCTCCACAATATGTGTCCTTTTCCACTCCGTGCCATGCCTTAGTGCATCACTAATGATGCAACTTGTTTAAAAAAATTGATGAACTATTATCTCCAGGATTTTCTTACAGTCCCCAAATACTAATTCATTCTGCAAGTTTTGATGTTCAAAATAACCACTATAAGCCCAGTACATCACTGGTCTGTTAAGGATTGCAAGATGTACCCTTATTTTATCAATGGAAAAGTATTTCTTGAATGTGTCTTAGAGTTGATGAAGTATTGAAATTCCACTTAATATTGCTGAAAGCTTACAGAGAAGCAATGCTCCTGAGTTTAAGAACCACACTTTAAAAAAATCACATTTTTATTTATGGAATGATGCCCTTTTTCAATGTAACTGAACCTCCTTATGAGATTAAAAACCCGGTTTTGTTTGTTTTGTTTTTGTTTTTTTTTGTTTTGTTTTCTGAGTCTTTTGAAACTGTCCTTTTGAGTTTCTGAGCTAAAAAAAAAAAGAAATCTCGAAATCCTAATCTACTTTTATCAACTCCTGCCTCTGGGATAGTCAGTGCCACAGATGATACTAATCATTTGATTTGCTTTGGAAGCACAAAGAGCTCAGCAAACCAAGCCTTTTAAAGGTATCTGACTTATTTTTTATACGCCATAAAATATTTGTCTGTCAAACTCTTTTTCCACAACAGGAATCCTGGCTGAGAGCCATACTGGACCTCACCCTGAGAAGCAGCCTTTTCCAGGTAAAATGAAAATCCAGGCTGCTGCCCTGCTGAGACATTCTTCATCCAGGTAAGTTCAATAAGTACCTTGCCTATGAAGTACCTTCCATAGGCCCAGCACTCTTTTTTTAAATAAAGTTTTATTGAAACACAGCCCCAACCCTCAGTTTACTGTCATCATCCATGTCTTTTCACACCACAACAGCAGAGTTAAGTAGTAGATAGAGACATTATGGCCCAGAAGCTAAAACGTTTACATCTGGCCTTTTCAGAAAAAGTTTGCCCCAGAAGATTGTGAGAGGCTTGTGAATTATCTGAGGCAGTTCTGTAAACTTCCTGTGAGAAGCGAGGTTTGAACAAAGTGATTCCTCAGAGACCTTCTGACCTGGTGCTAAAAAGTAGAGTTTTCAGAACTATAAACTAGATGATCTCTTCCCAATACTTACTAAGCTCTGTGATCTTGGAACACGTACTCATTTTCTCTGTCATTCTTTGTCAACATGAAGATCTCTTAGCCCAGTAACTGCCATGCAGTTGATGCTTAATAAAAGCTGGAGGGAGGTAGAGTTCCACAACACTATATCACAGAAACATGAAATATTACAACTGGAAGGAATACCTTACTTTCTATACCTCTTTTTTCAAAAGAGATACGGAAAGAATAATACCATATTTTCTATAGCCTTTTTTTGGAAATATATAGTAGACTCATTTTAGCACTCTTTGGAGTGAGGGTTACAGATTATTAAAGACCAATAGTCCTTTCCTCAAGGAGACGACACTTTGGCTGAGGAAACAAAGCTTAAACATGTAAAATAATTAAATGAAAAATACAAGATACAGATCCATCTTAAAGCTCCAGCCAAATGTCGAGAAATTATAAAACTGCCAAGCAATAGATGCTGTATTTACTGTGAGTGTAGTACTGACTGGCATCGTCAGGAAACACTTACCATGAACATGGACATAGCCAGGTCCTGAGGTACATGGAATTCAGTTACAGACAGGACAGTTCAAAGTAAAAATGAACAAAATGCAGAGATGAGGACACTGAACAGACACGTACAGACGGAGTTTGATGGATCAGGCTCACACATGTTACCATAAGCAAAACAAGTACAGAGGTGTAAATCTGACATGGAGATTATGCCACAACCATGAGAAGCTTTATCATCCTGGCTAAAGTAGCCGGCAAGGCTATGGAGCAAAGTCTAAAACACAAGGCCCTATAAGCCCCATAGTCCTCTGATACTTTCTCCATCTTCCAAGTATGGATGAGACACAGACAACAATGGGTTGAGTAAGAAAACAAAAGAATGTATATAGAATGTGTATGTTCTGGGGTACCTAGGCAGCTCAGGTTAAATGTCTGCTTCTGGCTCAGGTCATAATCTCAGGGTCCTGGGATCAAGCCCGGCGCCTGGCTCCCTGCTCAGTGGGGAGTCTGCTTCTCCTTCTACCCCTCCCCCCCCAACTCATGTTCTCGCTAAAATAAATAAAATCTTCTAAAAAAAAATAAAGAATGCATATGTTCTCTATAACCAAATACAGTTACTTTCAGTTGTAGCTATCTAAACTCAATCAACTAATTTATACTCATAGGTGGCTGAATTGTGACCTTCATACTCTGGGCACATTCTCCACATAAACCAAATTTAGTCCTTCAACAGGGGGCTAAAAGATTCAAAATGTATTCCCCAAATACAATCAGTGCTTTAAAGCCACTCATCTCTTACAAAATATGTATTTCTCTTAAATATCCCCAATATTACAGCATTAGTCTGGTGGTTCTCAACTGGGAAGAACTTCTCCCCTCAAGTTGGGACCAGAGATGCTGCTAAACTTACCTTACAATGCACCGGACAGCCCCCCATGAGAAAGAATTATCTGGCCCAAAATATCAATAGCACCAAGGTTGAGATATCCTGCTTAACCCTTACCAAGTTTACATGTTAAAAGAACCACCTGCTTCAAAAAATGCAACCTCCTCCGCTTGCCCTACGCTAGATATTTTAAGAGGTCTCCAGAAAGATGTCAGATGTTTTTGTCTAGCCAAATATTTTTAAGTATCAAGATTCTTGATAAAATATGGCTTTAAAAATACAAGTTAGCTAGCTCCTAGAGGAAGGCATCTTCAGAGGGCTTCAGCCTGGCGTAGGCCCTGTGTCTAGGGCCCCGGCCCGAGTGCCCCAGGCCACCACGGAGCACACCACCTGCAGCCGCTCAGGCTGCCCCACCCCCCCCCCCCCCCAGACGGCCCCTAGAAGTTGCAGGACCTCATGAAGACACAGGACACGGTCACCCTCCTCACACTCACCTCTTCCCAGAGGAGCCTGGCAGCGGGCACGTAGGCAAGATGGAGTGCCACTTTGCAGGGTCCCTGGCAGCCGAGGACCAGGACAGGCCCCTGAGCGACAGTCAGCCCCGCCCAGCTGGGCGTGGTGACGTCCAAACTGCGCACGCGCGACTCCCGCACAGGAAGTAAGCAGGAGGCTTGGAACAAGTGGCTGCGAGTCGGCACCTGCATGGTCTCACCGCGTGCTAGTGTTGCGTGGCGGGTCCAGTTCTGTTCAGAGGTGACAGCTGCCCAGGGTGGGGGGCCTAGCAGAGGAGAGTGAACTCCCTGAGGTCACACACTTGCCCGTGGGTGGTGTCCAGATCTTTGTAGAGGACCTGCAAGTCCCTAAGACCTTCGGCATCATCTTTGGTATTTCATGGCTCCTCAGCCACGTGGCCCCTGAAGTCTACAGTCAGATAAATCCAAGGTTGTTTAATTCAGAAGCTCAGTAGCATTAGGCTTCCAGATAAGCTTCTGATTTGGGCTGGCGGGGGGCGGGGGGCGGGGGGGGGGGCGCTGGGGCGGGCCCCCTTCAGTCACGCGGCCAATTGAAAATGACCCGCCAACCAAATAGTCACATCCTAATCCTTGGAATATTGCCTTATATGGTAATAAAAGTCTTTGTGGATATGACTAAGTATCTTGACATGGGGAGATTAACTTGGGCTATCCAGGTGGGTCCTTAATGGAATCACATGGATCCTTGTAAGAGGAGGGCAAAGGGAGATTTCACAACACAGAGGATGTGAAGAGGGAGCAGAGAAAGACTAAGATCTGACCTTGAAGATTGGAATGATACAGTTCATTATTTTAAGCCTCCAAATTTGGGGTTATTTGTCACAGCAGACACAGGACACCAATACAGTAACAAAATTGATACCTGGATCTGAGGCAGCCACTACCTTCTCATACAAACATTATAGAAAAGAAAAACCTCTTCTTGTACATCAATAACCCTCTTCTTTAAAGAAAAGCTAGAAAAGAAAATCTTTCCCAGAAGCCTTCACTGAATTTTCTTTCAGTCTTTAGGGCCTGAGTTAGGTCACATGCTTCCAGCTGAGTCAATCGCAAGAAAATGAAAACAAACATGATTAGCTTAGCTCAATCATGGTCCATCCTCTGGAGCCTAAAGAGTGTTTCCTGAGTGCATCATTAACTTGTTCAAAATAAAACTTTGTGGACAAGGGAGAAGGGTCTATAGCTGTTAAGTAGGCAACTAACCATGTCTGTCTTCTTGGTGTTCAGCATGTGCCCCCAGCATCTTCACCCTGCCTACCAGATGTGGCCACATCAATTGTGGCAATGCTGGGCTGTTGACTGCTCATGGGAGCCCTGTTGTGTTTGCAGAGGCTCCCCACCACCACCATGGGAGGCTCTGCAACATGTCAATGCTCCTCCCTCAGCTCCTCCATCCCAACCACAGGAAAGGCCCGCCCCTTTCACACACAGAGACCACTGTAGACTTCATAGTCAAGAAATAAAGTTCTCCTAATCTTGAGGAAGCTGGGATTTGAGAGGAGGATGATTTATCACAAGAAAGGTGAGTGGGAAAGAAGATCAATACCTTATTTGGGTTCACTTTTACTTATATCTGTTTTCTACAGATCTCGATTTTCACTAAAATTATTTTAGCAGCAGTGGTGGCCCAATCAGTAGCAAACTGATTGCCAAAGCTCCTCGTGTCCAGCAGAGTTGAAGATTGCATCTCTCTACCCCCCCTTGAAGCCTCTTCATCATTATCCTTCAAATTCTCACCCACAGCAATAGCACAGCATTAATAAAAGCTTAACACAGAGTGTTCTCACTTCTTGGCTTTGGTCTTTGACTGAGGGTGATCAGGTCTCTAGTCTAGAGGCCAGTGCAGTGTAACTCTGCTCTCCCAGACTGTTCCCCCCGTTGCACTAGAAGGGCACAGAGCAGAAGACAGTACTATCAAAAATAAAGTGCCCATCAGATTGCAAAAGCGATCTGCCTTTCTAAGGTTACTATGACTTGGTAGTAAGAGGAAGAGAGACTTGTTTACAAAGTGATAGATTATGGGCAAGAGACTAATACCCTGTCAACATCTGTAGCGTAGCCATTTATTAATGTCCATCATAATAGCAGAGGACCTTGATATGTGTTAAAAATAGTCCTGAAAATGGACCTTCTGTGCTTAGGAGTCTCTTTCTAGCATCACTATAATAATTAATGTCTCTTGACAGATTTGTCATTCGCTCACTCTCTGAGCATATTCTGAGCACCTCCTATGTTCAAGGTGCTATGGGCAGACACTGGGATACGGATAGTCTCCAGGCAGAGCCTGGAGAATTCTCTAGGAGTTCAAAATCCACAGCAGTGCTTCCTTGGTTTTTACTTTGAAATTCATGCATGCTACGTGCTTCTGTAGTACTTTGTTTGCATATCCCTGAGAATATTATGTCATGGAATAATTTCAGTAATTTCTTTTAGAAAAACAAGACTATTGGATTTTTTTTAAAAAAAGGTTTTGCCAAGCTTCACCCCCACCCCATCCTCACAGTGATTCTGCTGAGCCCTGAGTGAGCTGGGCACGCTTCTGGAGAATCTGTGGTCCAAATGAATACATTAAAGCTATGGTGCAATGAAGTAACTTTCCCCAAGTTACCATGCTCATTGGTCTCCAGAGCATGGAAAATCTAGCTGGGTACTCCTTCCATGAGGTTATGAAGAACAATGTACTTCTGGAGATCCACCATGCTTATTGTAAACACTTGGCCTTCTAATCACTTTGTTGTTGTTGTTGTTTTGCTTTATAAGACATTTAGTCAACAAACTAGAATATACGGTGTCCATGAGGTAATTCTTTTTAGCTTATTTGATTCCTGGAGAAAATTGTGCTAACAGTTGAATTGTCTAGAGAAGTTTTTTGTTTGTTTGATTTTATCAGAGATCCAGAAAGTCCAAACCCAGGTAGACAAATGCACAACAGCTCAGCAAAAGCAGTTTTAACGGGTGCCTTCAGTAAGTTCTTGGGGAACTTTCCATTCCTCTTAAACTGGAAAAGCATGTGCTATAGCAAAAACAGCAAAACCTCTGGCAAAACAGACACTCTTAGGGTAGTATGCTTCATTTCCATCTTTTGATTGCTTCACAAAAAACCCAGCTACAGTTGAGCCCACTGATCAAAGGCCATTTGTAGATCCCTGTCAACCTCAAGTTTGAAAGATCAGTGAAGACAGTTTATGTACAGGAATCTTCTTTGCTTGAACCACTTGCCGACTGGTTAACTGGGCAATCCAGTTGCCATCTAGATTTTTTTCCCCTCTCAAGATGCAATCTAAACCCCAAGAACTGAATTATTCCGTGGGCATGCCACTACAGCATGTTTAGCATCCCTTTTTATTTAGCTACTTTGATGCAAGAATAAGAATTCTGGCCTAATCCTTTCCTTCCTCCTCCTACCTCCTGCATCATCAAGGCTGGTCCAACATGTAACAGGATGCACAAGCTTTTATTTATGTAACTCCTTAAAATTTATAAAACCATTCTATACATCTGTGATTCTCACATGTTAGCAACTTTCAGAATCACCTGGAAGACTGCTAAAGCACAGATCATTGGCCTTAACCCCCAGAGTTTCTAATTTAGTTGGTCTAGGGTGGATCCCGAGAGTTTGCATTTCTAACAGGATTCCAGGAGATCCTGGATTCTGGAGACCATGCTTTGAAAAGCCCTAATGTATCATCTCAAGACTATCTTAAGGAAGCAGGCAACGACCTACTAGCAATTACAGGATGCCATGAATGCTCCCCCTCGCATTGTGTTCTTTAGCTGAAGTCATTCCTTTGGGTTTAAACAGCAAGAGTCCTATCAAAGTGAAAATAGATGAATAGCTCTAGTAGCCATCATCACCATTGTCATTTTATCTCAGATGTTTTTCCTTTAGCTTAGCTGGGGATAAGCAGAATTTTTCTTAAAAGCCAGATAGTAAATATTTTTGGTTCTATGGGACATGCAGTCTCTGTTACAACTAGTCTACTCTGCCTTTGCAGACCAAAAATAGCCACAGACATTGGGCGAAAAAAATAGATTTGGCTATATTCTAATAAACCTCTAGGTTGCCAGGGCATAGTTTGTCCAACCCCTGGGTTAACTGGCTCACACTCAGGGGCTTTAAGGAAGACAAAAGAGGTAGGGCCTGAATCCTTTTTTTTTTTTTTTTCAAATAGAAGGGGCTTAAATAGGACCTAGAAAGGAAGGTGGTCCGTGGGCCACCAATAAACTTTGAAAGATGAGAATAGAGTCCCTCAGGGAGGGGTTGTGGAGAAGGAGGGGTGGTTCTGAAAGCAAGCATCCTTCTCTGACTTTAATTCCAGTGACCATCAAGCTCACACCTACAGTAGGAAGCTGCATGGTTCTGCTTCAGATCTGTTTAGGTACAAGTCAAAAGGGAAAGGAAGCCACAAGGCCCAGTGCAGTATATAGCCCCAGGTAATAGGAAGGAGGGGTCACTGTGGATAAGAGAACTCAATCACTCAATCATGTGGCCACCAGGGCAGCAGGAGAAAGATGAGCCTGAAGCAAAACAATTAGCAATATTCTGGTATCACTGCACTCCAACACAGGTACTTACAAGCAAATAACAGATAAGAAAAATAAGCAGAACAAATACCTCTTTGAAATACTAAAAAGCCCTAAAGGATGTTTTACTCGGAGAGATAAAGAAACAAACAAAAGAAAGCAATTATTTGAGAACAGAAAACCACACAGAGAATCAGCTCAGCCTTTTTTGGAGAAAGTATTCCAGCCCCTAAAATGGTACAGAAGAGCAGAGCCCATGAAGAATCATGAAGAGTCTGAGCCTCCAGCACCACAAATAAGCATCCTGCCCATGGCTTCCCCATCAGTGAAGGAAGTCTACTGTTCTCCAAGGAAACCCATGCTGACCCACAGCCTCATAGATTTAAATCTGGACTTCCAAATGTCTCATAACCTCCACTTGGTGGAGAGTTCAAAGTCCTGATGGATTCAGGTGACAGACTCACAATGAATGTCATCAAATAGGGTCACTCAGCTGTGTGTGTCCAAGGCCATGTTCTTACTGGAGTCTCTGCTGCCTCCAAAGCCTTCAGTCCTTCCACCATCCCACATGGCCTGGGCATGGAGGCACACCTTGTAATACTTAATACAATGTTTTAGCTTCATTATAGATTTCCATTTTTTACTCAGTTAACTGACCTGAAGAGAATTATAATATTTGTAATATAATCTAAACTGTCATTTATTGAATGTGCCACAGAGAGAATTTCAATTTTCTTTCAGATTAGTATTTGCCCACTGAATATTTAATGGAAAAGTGAAATTATTTTCTCCTCTCTTGATTACAAAAAGTTCAAATGGTGCTGTGAGAAATTTAGAAAGGCATTTGTGTTGTTAAAATGTCCTCTCCCTGCCAAAATACTTAGATGGATATTACCCCAAAACCAAAAATGAATTCTTGACACCCTAATGTTTTCTTGGCATGGAAAAACACATTTCAGGTATATGACATTCTAAGTAGAGGTTTGGGAGTGAATCCCTTAGGTAAAGAAATTCAGGGAACCGAATGGCAGGTTTGAGGGGAAAAAACATTGGTCAGCCTCACTCAAATTTTGGAGGGCCCCTCATTTTAAAGAAGTCTAAATCTATTATGCAACTTTTAGAGGTTTTATTTGGAATTCTCTAGTTCTAAGCACAGCTAAAGTTAATGACACCAATGACCTCAAGTTCAATTGACCTAAGTCCAATTTTTATGCATACATACCTATACATTAGGGAGATCTATAAAGAAATAAAGAGATAGATATATGCATGTGAGCTACATATCATATGTAAGATACATAATACATAATTTATATCAATACAAATACAGAACATGGTATGACCTCCAGATGTTACATTGACCTAATTTAAAAATCCTAATTTGAAACATTCAGTAAACAGAATGTAGAACAAATTCTTATATCAATTGTATGTTCATCTTTCCCTCAATTATTTAACTGCAACTCACCTGCTACTGTCTGAAACAATATTAATGACAGGACATTTGCCCCCCACACTGTATCCATAGCTAGGTCCTTGAGACTTAGTGATGAGAAGGAAAACCTAAGTTTGCTTTTAGCTACCATAAAATAAGACTATGAAAAGCCCTGTGATGCTCTGTTATGGGAAGAGTAGGAACTGGAGGAAGAAGGACCTAAATGTTCCCCAGCTTGTCAGGGTTCAAAAAATTTAGAAAGTTAAGCAAAAGAAGTCTCCTCTACCAGAAGATTATTTTTACCTTTCTGAAAATACTTTGTCGATGAGGTACCTAGTGGTTGTATGGCACCTTAGCAGTCCAAAAGTCGGGGACCTCTGGGTGCTGGTGTGGATTTAATGATCTCATCTGATGCATGTTCCACAGCGTGACAGGTACTCCCTGGCTCACTTCTGAACAGACTTTGGCAGGCACGGTCAGCTGGTCGGTGAGTCAGCTGGTCTGTGGTCCTGCTTATCTGTAAACACACTCGTGAGCAAGAGAGCACTCAGCTCTCAGAATGTGGGGGGTTTTCCCAGCTTTACTGAAGTATAATTGACAAAGTTGTTAAGGTGTACAACATAATGATTTGATATATATGTTGTGAAATCACCGTATCATCGAGTTAATAAATCCATCTCACACAGTCACCGTGTGTGAGTGCACACGCGCACACATGCCAAAAGATCAACTTTAAAGAAGTCCTATATTACATGTTACCAGATTTCAAAATGTTATATGGGACTAACCATCTATGTTCAGGTCACAACAGGAAAATTGTTGCTAGGGAAGGAATGATCTATAGGATGCCATGCTGGTGCACGCACGCACGCGCGCACACACACACACACAAATCCGTTCTTTGATTTATGTGATTTCATGCAGGTTCAGAAAAACAAATATTCAAGTCAGATTGAGGATAAGTGGTTTGACAGAAGTTCGTAGAAAAAAAAAATTGCTGTTTTGACTATGAGCCCAAAACAAATTTTGACTTTTTTCC
This sequence comes from Phoca vitulina, assembly GCF_004348235.1. NCBI lineage: Eukaryota > Metazoa > Chordata > Mammalia > Carnivora > Phocidae > Phoca > Phoca vitulina. Next base: position 22,625,457 of record NW_022589730.1, read on the forward strand.
CTTAAAGCAAATGTCATTTTTTTTAAAGATTTTATTTGTCAGAGAATAAGAGATGGAGAGAGAGTGCACACAAGCAGGGGGAGAGGCAGGCAGAGGGAGAAGCAAGCAAGCTCGCCACTGAGCAAGGAGCCTGATGTGGGGCTTGATCCCAGGAGCTGGGATCATGACCTGAGCCAAAAGCAGACGCTTTACCAACTGAACCACCCAGGCACCCCACAAATGCCATTTTATATAGGATCAGAAGTATGGTCTGTAGTTTGAGGGGGGCAATGACTATAATCTGTCTCTACTCCCTCCCTCCTCAAGCTACCATCACTCAAAACCCGGCTCCTACTTTTCCCCAGGAGTCAGACTATAGATTATTTAGTTAAATGCTTATTTAAATAATTAAAGTAAGTCTAGAAGAATGGGGGGAGTGGTCAAACCTGGAAACCATGTCATAAAATGACTAAAGCAACTAACAAAGCTCACCTTAGAAAACCCTCAGTGGGATAGGATGAATTTATTTCAATATCTGAAAAGGCCACAATACAGACAAAACCGATTTGCTCTGCTATTATACAGGAGAATGAGGGTCCATGTGGAGGTAACTTTGGTTTAATACATAATGAGTGACGAGAGTTATCTAGTAATAAAATAAGATTCTAATGTAGTGAGCATCATTTCACTAGAAATATTCCAAGAAAGTCTGGATAACCATTAGTCATTTATGTTATAGAAAAGATTAAAACATAGATCTCAAGACTCAAAAAAGTTCATTCTGGTTCATCTTTACTTCTTATCCTTGAATCTTATCCATAAATCCCCTAATAGGTGGTGACTCAGATGGTAAGGGTACATACCTACTGACAGAAAAAGCCTTCCTTTGGGAGGAAGATGGAGCAGACTTGTATTTCTCACAGCATGGTTTCAGGCCATCTGCCTCAATTTACGTGACTTCATTGTCAAAATAAACAAACAGCTTCCTTGCTGCCCTCCATCACCAACCTCTTGCACCAAGATGTCTGGGATGACCCAGGAGTCTACATCAGTGAATTCCTCAAATTACTCTGATACACTTTAAAGTCTGAGAAACATTGAACTAGATGAACATGAAAGTCTTTCTGCTGCCAAGCGGCTATGACAAAGAACAGTAGGATAGATCCCCAGTTTCCCCACAAGGATTAATTCAATTCAGTGCTATAAAGATATTTTAAGTGAATAGACATCTGTAAGCTTTAGGGGCATGATAACATAAGATTTGCTTCTTTATATGGAACAGTCCACTTTTTATAACGTCCATTCCCTTGATAGGATTTCCAGAGACTGTGACAAGCTGGGACACTCTCACCTTACATGAACACGTTCCCAATACTGTTTCAAATAAAACACACCAAGTATCATCATTATTGGAAAATGCAGATTTGCTTTCTTCGATCTAACAACAATTTAAAAACAAAATACTGAACACTATTTTATAGACCTTTGGAGAAACATCCAATTAAATATACTGAGAGGATCAGGTCCATCCTGAGTCAGGGGATCTTTTCAGTCAGGATATTTAAGATCCAAAAGAATCTGAGCCTGACATCCCCTTCATCCTTACCCCCCATTTCCTCGATCACAAATCTTATACACAGGTGACTTAACAGACATGAGAAACCACAAATCATATCCCATGAAAGCTGAAGTCCCCTTGCACAATCATGCAGGGATTGTGGAGTTCAGATGCTAAGGGCACTAAAGCAAGTTAGCAAGGGTTTACTGAGTCCACGCTTTATAGGCCTGGTATTGTAATTTTAGAGTTCAAAGGAAGAAAAATAGTCAAATCAAACTTTGGGGGAAAAATTAAGATTACTTAATACTCATCCCTAGAATTTTCACTGCTGGGAGACCCCCCCCCCTTACCAAGCAGTAATGTCCATGCCTTACATATTCTTCTTTTTAAAGCTTATTTTCTCAAAATTCTGTCCCCCTTATCCTTCACAGCAAAAATAGATGCCTAATACTCAAGTCTGCCCAGAAGAGCAGATCCAGTCTTCTGGAAACAATCTCTCCCCTATCTTTAACATGGGATTCAAATATAGGGGTATCACCATGGATTTACTGACCATGTACTGGGGTTACCACCAACAGATAAAGGCCAGCTTTCTCATCCAATATGGGGCAACTTAAGGTAGTGCAAGGATTTTTAAATTTGGACCAAGGGATTCACTTTTAGTCTCTGTGGAGGCAAAGGTGAGAGTTACAGGACATTAGCGCTACTAGAAGCCATGTATCCAGCCCTGTGGAGGAAGTTAGTTTGCAGAGAGAAGTAAAGAGAAGAAAAGAAGAGCTGGTGTCTTCTAGACCCTGTAACCAGTTGTGGTGAGGCTTGCTATACATTCATCCTTCTAACACTGTGGTTGAGGAAAGAAAATCCAGTAGGTTCCTTTCTGTGTCCCAGTCTGAACCATTTTTTCTTTCTTTCAACCAAAATGGGTTATACTAACCAAAAGAGAATGTAAACAAATCTAGTATATAATAAACAAATCTAGTAACTTGAGTCTTATTGGACACAGATCCTGATTCCCCCATTCCCCATACATTTGGTTGTCCTTTCCTGAAGGTTGATGGAGAATCCTGTCAATGTGTAGATCCATTCATAACATATGCTCAGAAACTAAGTCCTGTCACTAAGGGAATATTCTTGGTGGAAATCATTAGCACTTGAAAAATGCTTTTTGTTTTTAAATGTAGGTCAGAATAAAGGATTTTTGGAAAGAGTCAGAAAATAAGAAGGGGTTAAGAACTAATGGTCTGGTCAATGTTTTCTGTTGTAACTCACAGATGTATATTCAAAGCCCTGTGATAGGATGAAATCTTATAAAATCACAATTCTCTTAGTCTCTGTGCCCACGTTAAAAATCCATATCCTATTAAGATGTTTTCCTTACTAGGGGAAGAACATCTTTAATCTTAACAAAAAACAATACCTAGAAAATTCACAACAGAAATGGAACACAGTATCAGTATGTGTCCGTAGACAAAATAACAGTGTGTATTTATAGGAGTGTGGGCACAAAGGGATGGCCAAGGGGAGAAGGGAGGTAAAGACAACACAAGGCTAAGAAGAATAAGAGGGGGAGAGAAGAGAAAGAGAAATTGGAAAACTTTCAGAATGCAAATTAATGGTTAGAAGATACTTTATAGCTACCTGATGTTTATTGACACCCTGGAGGCTTATTTAATGCAAGATCTTTCTGATCTGGATTTAAATAAGCACCAAACTAAATTAGCAGAAGAAAAACTATGGATGGCTTGAAGGCAAATAGCAATGGAATGGAATATAAACCTAAAGCTAACATTAACCAAATAGATGAAAGGAGTTAGTCTTGAGAAAAAAATAAAAGTCAAAGAAGAAGACTCAAGTTTCTTTCTTTTAGTCATCCATCCATCCATCCATCCATCCAGAGAGAAGCAAAGAGAAGAAGAAGAGCTGGTGTCTCTGTCAGGGATGCTTCAGACACTAGGCTCACACAGAGAATATAGACATGGATCAGACAGTCCCTGCCTATAACAACCACCCCCTTTAAGGAAAAGGAAGAGGTGAACAAAACTGACTCACTATCCAAGTTAGTTTGAGTGTCAAGAGTGACCTAAAGCATTCTAGGGATCCAGAGCAGGGAGAAACAATTTCCTGCTAAGAACTTCATGGTGAAGGTAGCATAGGAATGGGACCTTACAGGATGAGTTCACTTTCAAAGCCACTCATTCAAAATTAGGGGACCCCAGAGGATCAAATAAAAAGCCCTCTGTACAGTTTCAATGGTTCCTAATACTCTGAGGAGTGCCATAATTGACTTGTTTCCCTTCCATTTCCAGCTCTGAAGTCATGGAGGTTTCAAAGGATTTTTGCCTGATTTCTTTTCCACCCCCCTCATTCTAAGTTTCTTCAGAAGATGGATTATAAAATGTGCTTTTAAAATTTGCTTTGATAGCAAGAGGGATCGTTTCTGTACTACTTGTGACCATTGAGTCTCAGACATTACATCCAGAATCCAAATTTCCTGAATCATTCTCCCAGGTGCCACACTCTCACAAAAACACTATCCAGATGGCATTCTGACCAGAAGAGGCTCAAGAACACAACAAAGCCCCTCATGTTCTTCAGAACTGTTAAAATCTGGCCAAAAGGAAGATACCCTTCCCACCACACTCCACTCATGTCTGTTCCCCCTGGGGCAGAGGGGGAGGGCTCCAGGGCAGCTGAAATGCAGGGTAGAGGCAGAGAGGCCCTCCCCCCCCCAAAAAAAATGCCAAATGGATTTTTTTAATGAATAAATAGAGAATTCCTTAAACCCAGTCAAAAATATTTGTTGAAAATGGGTATTTGCCCTTAGGCTGAAGAAGGTAAGAGGCAGTTCTTTCCATCCCTTAATACAAGGTCTTTCCACCACAAAATTAAATCCCCAGTAGAAGCAGTGAAGAGATAACATAAATGGAAGAGTAATATGTGTTTTGTTTTTGTTTTTTTTTTTTAAGGGAGATGAACCATGAGAGACTATGGACTCTGAGAAACAAACAGAGTTCTAGAGGGGAGTGGAGGGGGAGGATGGGTTAGCCTGGTGATGGGTATTAAAGAGGGCACATACTGAATGGAGCACTGGGTGTTATATGCAAACAATGAATCATGGAACACTACATCAAAAATTAATGATGTAATGTATGGTGATTAACGTAAAATAAAAAAATTTAAAAAAATACAACAAGGACAAGAGAAAAAAATCATAGGAACACAAGTCTTTAGGCATCAAAGCGGCATCAGTCTGGTCATATGCAACCCTAGAAGCTTGAAGCCCATGTGAGAAAAGAACTCATGGGAGAAAGAAACAGGAATTCAAGATTTCTATACCTAACCAAGTTACCATTCACCTACCAGAGTAAAATAAATTTATTTAAGGATAAACAGAAACTCAGAGTATTTTACCCAAGTACCCCTCATTAGGAAAGTACTTGGGGCGGGGAGAGACTGCTAAAACAACAAATGATCCAGAAGAGATTTCAAGGTTGAGGAGAGATTAACAGTAGAGGACACAATGGTAAAGAATACTGAATAGATCGATAGGATTACATCTACAGGGGTACAGGATGGGCCTTATAGTGATCTAGGAATGTGTGAGTATGACTCTCAGAGACAACTATCTAAAAGGTTTTACTATAGTTTCACAGCTCTGAGTTCATAGTGTGCTTGTACCAACAAGCATCGATTGAGGAAACAGAGGGAAATGAGAACCGTGTTAGTGGCTGAATGGACCTCACTGCACCGTTCTCTTTGGTCAAGTCTATATTGTACCAAATAGGGTCGAAGAAGTCCATCCAAGGGGACCAATTTATCCTGACTTTCCTGATATTAGCACTGAAAATGTGAGGAATTGTCCTGGATGGACAGATCCTCCATGCCTCAGGAATCCACTCAGTCCAGATAAACCAGAAGGTTGGTCACCCTAAGTGCATAAACTCAGATGAAGCAGTCCTCAACAAATATCCAGAACAACCTATATGCAGAATGACTATGTCTGGAGTAAGATAACAGAAGTACTTAAAGGTTTAAAGCAGATCGCAGTTGGGGCAGGTAAGGTCAGAGAGATTCCCCCCACCAAGGACATTTGTCAACATCTGGAAACTTTTCAGTTGTCACAACTAGAGGACGGATGCTACTGGCATCTAGTAGCTAGAAGCTAGGTATTCTGCTAGACACAAAACAGCCTTCACAATAAAGAATTATTGGGCCCAAAATACCAGTGGTGTCCAAGTTGAGAAACCTAGGTCTTAAAGACAAAAACCAAGCATAAAAGTTGTAACATTAAATGGAAAGATGGTCAATTACCTTATGAAACTGTCAGATTGGATTAAAAGTAGACCCTACTACAGTCTACTTGGTAGAAACATCCATAAAGTCAAGCGATAAAGTTTTATGTAAAGAAATGGACAAAGGGATATCAGTCTAGTGCAAACAATATGATGGAAAAAACAAAACAAAAAAGGCAAAATAACAAGCAACTTGGTTCCACAGATTAAAAACCTTGAACAAGATAAAGTCAATATGAATAATGAAAGCTACAACTTTAAAGACAAAATAATCTTAAATAAACTGTATAAACTAAATATTGGTTAAATACTTAAACAAAAAAAATTAGAAAAATGGGAAAAATTTGATAAAGCGTATAACTGTAGTGTGCAACTTAAAACTCTGCAGATTAGTTAATTCTAGTTCAAAATATAAAGAAAAAGAAAAATAGAAATTAAATACAAGAGAGCCTTAAATCTTTGAGAGAACATAGTTTTTAGCAAGTTCTCAAAAGAAGTATTAAAGTATTGTCCACAAAGAAAACATTAAAATTTATAGTAGATATTTTTTAGGCCAAATTCTCTGGTCATAAGACAATAAAAGTAAGGAAAAAAGTATAAGTGACAAAAATATCTTAACTCCTAGAAATTTTTTTTAGAGGACCCATATAGCTCTGGATAAAATTAAAAGAGACATTATAATTTTTCTCTAAAGCAATTAATTCAAAAGAAAGTATATCATACCAGAACTTACAGGCTACGATAAAAACTATGTAGAAGAAAACATATAATCTTGAAATTCTCCATAATTAAAAACAAAACTAGAACTAAGATCCTGTTTTAAATTTAGGGAGAGAGGGAGTAGTGAGCTCAAAAAAAAGAAAATAACTAAAAGCTGAAATTTATAAATTAGAAAACAAATTAGAAAGAATAGATGCAAACCTAGATATTTCAAGACCTGATACACTAGAAAAAGCCTTTTGTATTCCTGATCATGAAAAAAGGAGTAAAAATAAAGACATCTAGACCCAACACTGAGGTTTCAAGCAGAGATACAGAGGGAAGAAATTCTACTTGAAACTCTGGTGTTGTATGTAAGTGATGAATCACTACATTCTACACTGGAAACTAATAGTGTATGTTAACTAGCTGGAATTTAAATAACTTGAGAGAAAAAAAAAAAAAAAAAACTCTGAGGAGCAAATTTTGGAGTCCTAGAGAAAATGGATTATTTGTCAAATACAGACTACTAAAATTTAGTTAGAACAAGAAGAAGATATCAATAATCATAGAAAAGATTAGAAAATTAGGAATCTAAACTTTAGGAAATCAAAATCTGTTCTACATAGAAAAAAATGAAGGTTTAATTCAGTTTTGAATCAGAAGAACTATTATCAAGTCAAAAAGATAGCATAAGAAAACTATGCACAAGTCTTATGAATAAAAATTCTGAACACAACTTTATAAAACAGTCTGACAGTATGTGATACACAGTACATTATGAAGAAGCTGAATTTATTCCAGGGATGCAATAGTGTTTCAATATTAGGAAATGTATTAACATAACCCACATCAAAAATAAAAGTAGAAAAAATAATTCTATCTATGGATTCTGAAAAAACATTTTATAAAATTCAGACATGCCTAATAAAGATTAAGTAGAATGTGATTTTAAATGAATGACATAAGTTCATCAAAAACCAACCACAAATAGCACATGCAATAAAACCAAATTATTTCAATTACAAATTAGTAATTGGAAAGAAATCCATAATCACTCTTACTATTTAAGATTTACTTGGTAGTTTCAGTAAATGCAATAAGGTGAAAAAATTAACATATGAACATTGTAAGATAAAACAAAATTTGTGTGATTTTATAGCTAGAAAACTCATGAGATGCTAGTAAAAAAAAAATTTAAACTTCATCATGCAAAAAAAGTTTGGTAGGATGGATGGATGCCAGGCAAATATATAAAAATCAGTAGCTTTTCTATATTTTAGCAGTAAGTAACCACAAAAGTAAAAACAAAGCCAGTAAATACTCAGGAACAGATTTTAAAAGAAAGGCATAGAACTTGTAGGAGTAAAACTAAAGAATATGAAAATAAGTAAAAGAATATTAAAATAAACAAGACCTGGCATAACATGCTTATATATGGAAGTTTCAACATAACAAATGTAATTTCTCCCAAAATCAGTATGCAGTTAATTCAATTCTAATCAGGAAAAAAATATGAAAGGACAAATGTGTGCAAACAGAGAAGATATGAAAAATAAGCATGAAGGCTAACTTGCTTTTCCAGATTAAAAAATTAAACAATTAGATATTCAAACAGAATAGAGTTTTCTTCATTCAGAACAAAAATGGACCCCATTTTAAAATTTTATATGGATTAAAGCCTTAAGTTTAAAAACTATGTAACAAACATTGTGAAAGAAAAATAAAGGCGGCTATTGTACAATGAAGGGTTGAGGGAGACTTTAAGACTGAAAACAGAGAAACTGATATTTTAAAATACTGAAGAACTGGGATGCCTGGGTGGCACAGTTGGTTAAGCGATCCACTCTTGGTTTTGACTCAGGTCATGATCTTGGGGTCATGAGATCAAGTCCGTGTCAGGTTCAGCACTCAGCGCTGACTGAGTCTGCTTGACATTCTCTCTCCCTCTCCTCCTTCTGCTTTCCTCTCTAAAGTAAGTAAATAAATCCTTAAAATACTGAAGAATTTTTGGAAAATTCAAAGTTAAAATGTGTGCATCAAGAATTCTTATAAATTGCCAAGAAAATATGTAATTAAAGAGGAGAAAAGCTATAAGTAAATGATATAAATGGGCAATTTGTAGAAAAAAATGGAAATGGCCAACAAATATACAAAAAGTTTCTTGTAGTAATGAAAATTTAAACACAAAATAATGAATTATCATTTACCATCAGACTAGTTTAAATTAAAGGTGTTGTAGCATCGATATTTGTAGGAATACTGGGAAAAGGGATTCTCATAAATTGTATGTAGAACTTTCTATGACTCTTTGGAAAACAATGTAATAACATTGGTTAAAATTTAATAAAGCTTTAACGCAGCACTTCTGAATTCTTCCTGAAAACCTTATGCAAAATTGTTATGAATGGACAAAAACTAGAAATAAATTATTTGTCACTAGAGGAATGGCTGAATAATATATGGTACATTCACATCACAAAATATTATGTAGTCATTTCAGAAAATGAATTAAAGCCACCAGATGAGAGATCTTGAGGTACTGAGGAAGAACACACAGAAGAAATGTTCCTTGTATTAATTCCCAACAAAGTCTAAAAAAAGAAAAGAAAAAAGGCCAGTATTTTGTATGGGCTCATTATATGAATAGAGAAAAAATACAAGAGGACACACATCAGATTGTTCTGTGGGTTACTGGAAAATGAAGGGCACATTGATATTTATAGATTGGGAAAAGGGACAAAATTGAAAAATAAAGGTGACAAAAAATAAGATTACACTTACAAACTTATGTGAACAAAACCGAATTGAAAACTAAATTTAAGTAATTTTTTAAGTGAACTCCTGCTACCTTTTCACACTAAGACAACTAGTAATCAAGAAATACAGAATGACTCTATTCAACAAATGATGAGGAAGGTTACGTTAGATCAGACCAAAAACTCCATTCTGTCATGATGAGTCTTTTTCTAAAAAAAAAAAATTTTATTTATGACAGAGAGAGAGAAAGAGAGAGAGAGAAAGAGCACGGGGGGGGGGGGGGGACAGAGAGAGAGGAACAAGCAGACTCCCCACTGAGCAGGAGCCTGATTTGGGGCTCCATCCCAGGACTCCGGGATCATGACCTAAGCCGAAGGCAGGCACTTAACCAACTGAGCCACCCAGGTGCCTTGTCATGATGAATCTTGATAACGACAAAATCTTTGGCTTTTTCAAATGTCAACCTCAAGAATTGGATCTCTATGCCTCTTAACAGATAACCTAGTCCTGGACAATATCTGGTTCAGTCTTCTCATTTGTCAGATGAGAAAACGAAGGTCCAGGAGGTTTTAAGTACTTTTCCCTAGTTACAGAATTCAACAGTGCAACGATGGACCTAGAAGCTACTCTTTTCTCCAGAATTTCCTCCAATACTCAGCCTTGTTCCCTGTTATTCTAACAAGGTCCCTGCCATCCAGGATTTGGAAGAGTTCTTTCAGGACTATACCAACATAGAGAAAAAAAAAAATGGAATCAAAGTAGAAAGACCTTGCCCACCTAGATTGAGGCATTTTCTTGTTTCTTAACAAGAATTGTGTAAATTTATTGGGAATTCTTGTACCAGACTCTGTGGATCATAGGGTCTACCAGAGCTCTGCCCATTGATACATACAAGTCATATCCCATCCCAATCTTTACATACCCACCTGATACCCTTACACATGAGCTTTTGTTCAAATGCTCATGCCCCAATCCCAAAGCCAATTCTCTAACTCGGAGTCAGCATTATGCACACATCCAGCAATTGTTTACTACTTCTACATGAGTCACAAAAAACTGAAAATACTTTAAGTCACCCTCTCACCCCTTGATAATGGAAGAGATCCAGTTGACACAGTTAACTAGTTTACCTAATGAATATTAATGAAACCCTGTCACAAATTCAAGCCCTGCAACTAAGGGTCACAATTTTTTGTTTCCCCTAAAAGATGCTAAAACTTCCACCTTAGTTATCTTGACTGTGTACCTTCTTTACCAAAAATACCAGGCAGGAGACCATGGATCTCTTGTTGCCAAGCAAGTACCTCTCCTAGAGAAACAAAGTAGGTGGAAAGTGTAACTATTGCATGCCAAAGAGATCACTTTCCTATTTTCAGCTACATAGTAGAGACACGTAACATCCAGATCGCCCAAGCAGGGTAGCTCCGTCTAATTCCATCAACAAGTATGGACCCCTTATGCCAAGTAGGGGTACTGGTGAGGGCCCATGGGAGTATTACAACTCTGCCGCCCTGGAAAAGTTATTTGACTTCCCTAGGACTTTGTTTCATCTATAAAATAGGTTTGGGCTCTAATGAAGCAGTGTGCAAAGTGGTTAGCCTAGTGCCTAGCGCATAGAGGCACTTGGACCATTAGCATTTATGGAAAGTCTTTATGTTGTTCAACCCTATTGATAAGCATGTGGAGCTCAAATAAAAAAGGACACAAAATCACATATGAAACGGACTTAATTGCTGAACTTATGTGGTACACATTCTGACTTCTATTGAACACTAGAAGGGAGGGAGGTGAAGAACTACAGGGATCAGTTTCTCTGATCCTATAAGGAAGAGGTGGACTGTGATGATCTTAACCTTTTAAGTGTGGGTCAAGTTTAGGAAATAGAAGAATGAGAACTATTTTTCCTCAGAAATTTCAAGAAAATAATTTTCGCAGCTGAATGGTCCAGAGCAGTGGTTGTTAAACTGAGAATCACCTACGTGGCTTGTTAAAGCACAGATTGCCAGCCCCTCTCCCACTTTCACACTCGGTAGGTCTGGGCTGGGGCCCAAGGACTTGAATTTCTAACAAGTTCTCAGGTGCTGCTGTCGCCCCCGCCACCACTACTGGTCTAATAACCACACTTCAAGAACCACTGCTCTCAATTATTTGCCTCAATTTCCCAATTTGCTTTGCTCATAAAGACCTGAGTGGGCGGGGCGGGGGGGGGGTGGAGAATGGATACTATATAGAGTGAGTCCTAAGCAAAGAGCATTTTTCACAGGCCTCCTCAAACTTTGCCATCATCGTTGACCATACTCTGTGGCCTTCAAAGTTAAGTCAACGGGGAGCTTTTTAAGATTAAAAACACTCTCTTGAAAAGGTGGTAAGGGAGACAAATGTGATTAATCTCCTATTATTTAGGGCTTTGCAGAAAAATGACTCTGGTGTTTTGCTATAGATTTTGACATGTAGCCAGAGTTTGGCTCTGAAAGAGAGAGCAACATCCCTGCTCCAGGAGGTTGCAGAAGCCGCAATTAACATTCAGACAGGCCCACTCAGATTCCACCAGTAGCCCGGATTCTCGTCCCCCCAGGAATATTGATCTGAAGAATCAATTTTGCTTATAAATTAAAGGGGGTGAAAAGATCATTAAAGCATATGAGATTTGGTTTAAGTGCAGAACAATTACGCTATGTGAAGAGATTATGATAGTTGAAGATCATTTAGAAATTTTTTATTTGGACTTGGGGAAATCTTAGTAACCAAGAGGTGACACATCGTAAGAGATTATGCAAGCTTTTCCAAATATGGGCTGCATGTTCAGGAAATATTATGATACAATATGGATTCTTTGTAATACTTATGTGACCAAATGTCCATTGGTTTAAAAGCCAACACCCTGTTGAAAGCAGATCACTCCAAATAAAAAGTGGTCAGATGCTTTAGAGCTGTGTACCTCTTTACCAGCCTCTTGCTTCATTTTCCCCACTCACCCACATTGGCTGCTTCCTATAAAGCTCATGAGATGATCAGCTATCACTGCCCATAATAAAAAGAATGCCAATACCCCAATAAGTAATATTGTCTCTGGAAGCCTACAAATTCCAGCCTTTAGGGCTCCAGAGGCTATAGGCATCAGGAATTAGGGCATTCCTCTCCACTCTATGCCCCATTTGTAATTTGTACCTACTCTGTTTTTCCAAGAGCATCTTAGCAACTCTCTTGAACCATATTAGTTTGTCTCCACTGCTATAACCCAACACCATGGACTGGGTGGCTTAAACAGAAATCTGTTTTCTTACAGTTCTGGGGGGTAGGAGTCTAAGATCAAGGTATTAGCAGGTTTGTTTTCTTCTTAGACTTCTATCCTTTGCTTGTACATGGCTGTCTTATCTTGATATATGCACACATGGTCCTTTTCTCTCTAGGTGTACCCCTGGTACCCCTTCCACTTATTAGAATACCAGCAATATTGGCTTAGGACCTCACACTAATGGCCTCATTTTAACTTAATTATTCCATTAAGGACTTAGTTGTTACATTTTAAGATACTGGGGATTGGAACATGAGAATTTGAATTGGGCGGGGGGACCAGGAGGAACACAATTCAGCCCATAATATAAACAGCTTCCTTTTTTAAAATTTTTTTATTATGTTATGTTAATCACCATACATCATTAGTTTTTGATGTAGTGTTTCATGATTCATTGTTTGTGTATAACACCCAGTGCTCCATTCAATACGTGCCCTCTTTAATACCCATCACCAGGCTAACCCATCCCCCCACCCCCCTCCCTCTAGAACGCTCAGTTTGTTTCTCAGAGTCCATAGTCTCTCATGGTTCATCTCCCCCTCCGATTCCCCCCCTTCATTTTTCCCTTCCTGTTATTTTTTTTTTTAACATATAATGTATTTGTTTCAGGGGTACAGGTCTGTGATTCAACAGTCTTAGACAAATCACAGCGCTCACCATAGCACATACCCTCCCCAATGTCTATCATCCAGCCACCCCATCCCTCCCACCCCCAACCACTCCAGCAACCCTCAGTTTGTTTCCTGAGATTAAGAACACACCATTTTTTGAAGAGATTGTCTTTTTCCCATTGGATATTCTTTCCTGCTTTGTTGAAGATTAATTGACCGTATAGTTGTGGGTTCACTTCTGGGTTTTCTATTCTGTTCTCATCTCAGTGAGGTCATATGATATTGACTTATTTCGCTCAGCGTAACAGCTTCCTTCTTTAATGCTTTATTCCATAGGAGACCGAAGCCTGTCTGAGGGATCCAGTCTGAGGGACTAAGTCTCTACACCTTTATCTTCCCTTCCTTCCACTAAAACGCTTACCCTGTCACAAAACGGAAGTGAATATAGAAAAGAAACTGATGTTGGTGTAGGTATGTACTGGGGATAAGGACATTTTATCAACCAAGAATGAACTGTCAATGCTGACTTAAGTTAGATACTAGCACTTGGAGATAAAAGTCTCCCTGTCAAGTCATGTAATCCAAACCTCTTTCACAGAGAAAAAAAAATGCCCAGATTGATTAGGCGACTTTCTCAAGATCTTAATGATAGTGATAAATGTGACTCTCCCAATTCTAATACTCTTATTCCCCACCACACATTGCTGCCTTCTAGAAGGTTCCTTGAGTACCATTCATGGGAGAAACCTATCTTATCTACTTGCAGTGCTCAGCACCATCACAGACAGGATTCAAGGTATGCAGTTTCTGAGGAGACCACTTATCAAAAACCTCCCATGTTCCTCCTACAAAATGCTTCGATGGGGCCAGCCATTCAGAAAAATGAAGGGAATCCCTTACCACACACTTATAGGTTCCAAGTACCCGGATGATAGAGAAGAATTGTGAACTGCATTCTAAAAACAAGTAACAGTGGCTCAGAAGTTTTCCGGTTAGAACGCAGTTAATTCTCCATCTTGTGGGCAACCTTGCCCATTAATTCACTTTATCCAATCAGGAAAAAATATATGTTGTTTTATCTGAAGGGTCTAGAAATCTGAGGCAGAGAAATTATTTTTAACCCAAAGCCTCAGGTAATTGCCTCAATTGTCCAATTATGTCAATCTTTTTAAAAGACCTTAAAGTCTCAGACATTCCCCAATTGGCAGCCCATTAGCGATGTCTGTGTCACACAGCCTTTCACTATGGCAGCAGCAGCCCCCAACCCCCACTCCTGTCAGTCAACTGCCCTTTCCTTTCCTCAGAACACTGTGTATAGAATGACTGTTTCAAGCTACTCATCCAAGAATTGGAAGACCCAGAATGATGACAATGAAATTGTTTGGGCGGCTAACACCATATTCCTCAGATACAGAGCCTAACACAAATTATGCATACATATATACATATGCATACATTATAGGCTGTAGAGCTATTGAGACAAGTTTTCTAAATTAATGGCATCAGGGAGGACAAAATTGGTCTTATAGAGGTTTCTGTTCAGAAACTATCAAAATGTTCTATCAACTAATCAAAACCATTTCAAAGATGCCTACTAGCACAGAACTATGTAAATTTAGTAACTTTGAAATCCTTCTGAATGACATTAGACATGTGATTTAGCTATGGTTGCCCCTTCTCCCCACCAGTTAGCAATGCCTCCTCCTCTCCTTTGGTCAAGAGCTATTCTTCTGCATTAATTCATTTATTTGTCTAGTATGTACTGAATATGCACCAGGTATGTTTCTAATCAGTTGGGATACGGCACATTAGCTCAAAACACCCCCTTCTGAAAGGTCTTGGAGACTCTGCTATGCCTGCAGCCTCAAGCTAAAAGAGCTTTGATGTACAAGTGGTTGTGATTTATTCCATAGGACCTCACTGCCCTGCCTACAACTAATTAAACCAGAGAGAGCTTTGCAATTGTCTGAGACAGGGATACTCAATATTAGACAATAATGTGTAAACCCAGTAAGAGGGACTTTCAACATAAGAGACACATATATTTAAAAAAAAAAAAAAAAAAAGTAAAACTAGAGACACACACACCAAGAAAAGATACTAATCAGAAGCCACAAGACATTGGAAACCACAACTTAATGGAAGCTTTGCTGAAGCCAAAGCCATTATATAATGCTGCTAGCAGAGAGTAAAGAGGAGGCAGGTAAGAAAGAAAAGCAAAGATGGAGCCGAGTCACAAACAAGGCAATCCAAAGAAATTATTAAATTCACAACAGCAGCTACTGAACATTCAGAGTTATTGTAACCTAAATGCTAAAGGACATTCTAGGTGTCCAATAGGACTATAGACACAATCACTTTTTTGTCCTCCATTATTCCCTTGGTATTCTTATAACCCTAAGGAAATCTGAGTGTGCCTCTTTTAACTAGAGGGCAGGACCTGTCTGGTGGTCAATGAGAGGAAAAGAAACACCAAAAATTATAATACAGGACATAAGTGCTATAGGATCCTAAAGGAGCAACTTAAACCAGGGATTCTTTCTGGGGCTGAGTCTTGAAGTAGGAACCAGAGACCTGGAACAGGGACATTTAAGGCAAAAATTGGGTGTGAAGCTACTACAACATGAAAGTCTGTTGAGTTCAGGAAACTGGGCTTTGTCCGAGCTGGAGTGAATGCTGAACATGTGGGTACACCCGGAGAGGAGGTTGGAGATAGTTAGGGGCTCACAGTAAGATGACCGAAAGGGCTTGTTTTTATCCAAAACCCATGGGAAGTTATTGAAGGACTTTAAATGAAGGAAAGAGACCATCAGATTTACATTTGAGAAAGTTCTGCCTGGATTCTGAAGATGAACTCAAGTGTGGCCAGAATGGAAACAGGACATCTAGCTGGAAGATAAAGGCTGATCTGGTGAGTTGCTTCACAGTGGGAAAGAGAGGAGGGGATACATATCGGGGAAATATATTAAAGAGGAAGCAGGATTTGCAAAATTTGGTGATGTAGTGAATAGATGTGGGGGAGAGTGTGCTAAAGTGACCCCAGTAGGTTCCAGCTTGACCTCTGAAAGGATGGTTGTACAAATCATAGAGACTAACAGGAGAATAGAGTGAGTGCCTATGAGTGAGGAAGAGGAGGAGCTCAGGCTTGAAGATAGTCACTTCAATATATCTGTGGGACAATTAGTCAGAAATGTCAAGTAGACATACCTGAGTTAGGAGCTCAGCAAAAAGATGTAGGCTTGTGGAACCATCATATAGAAAGGAATCCAATGCTAGGCATTTCAGTATAATGATTGTAAGACTGCATAGAAAAATGGAAGAGGCCAACTATGGAGGGTGGGGCCCAGGATAACACCATGCTCTGGAGGGCAAAAGGCAGAAGCTGGAACAGAGCAAGTGGGGTCAACATGAACCCTTCTGCCATTCTTCCTTTATTATTCCAAGCCACATAGACTCCTTTCTAAATTGCCATAGTAGGAACCTTCTTATTTAGTAAGATCAACTATGTGTTATTCTCCCATTGTTTCATGTATGAAAATCTCACATCTGCTCTATGTAGACACTCCCTCATGCATCATGTAGGTGATCTTTTAGGTGGGTGATAGTGAAGGAAAAAAAACTCTCCATTTAAAGCCTAGAAACCTGAATGATTCTCCGATTCTCCCCCAACAAGATATACAACCTTGAGAAAAATGTGAAAGTCAGCTATCATTTAATTGAAACTATTCTAGGAGTTGGCATAAGGCAAAGTATTTTATGTACCTCTTAATATTTTTTGACAAATCTCTAAGGGCTACATCTTCCTGCTACAGAGATTATAGTAAAGTGAGGTGCAAAGAGGTTAAGTAATTTGTCACAAGTTAGCAGCAGAAGACACTTTTAAACCAAAATTTGTTTTAAACCCGAAGTCCTGTTCCTTCCTTTGTTCAGTCATTCTTTTTGGTCAGATCGCTGTACTTCCTCTACTCTCGGCATCCTCATCAGTAAAATAGAGATAAAAATGCCTATTGTCTTTTTGAAAGGGTTATAAAGGTTGAACAAGCTACTTTACAGGGTGATACATTGATTATGAAGTGTTATGGCAAAGAACTAATGCACATCAAATAGCCCTGTGCTTCTCTCCATTTCCCAACCCCTATTCAATTAAGTAGGAAAAAGTAAGTAGTTGCAGAAAGTGACATGCATCACTTCTGAGCACAGGCAGTAAAAATTTCATGATATTCTCAGTGTCTCTCTTACCGTGCTACAGAGACTAAGGAAGCTACATGTTCAGAAGGTGCAGATGCAAGATAGTAGACCCACCATCAGCCTGGATCCTGAGAGATCATATGGAGAATTTTCTGCCATGTGAAAAATGGCATCAGTGTAGAAATTAACTTTTGTTGTGTTAAGCAACTAAGATCTGGGAGTGATTGGTTATTTCAGCACCCACCTGGTTTATCTTGACTGACATAAATGCCATGATGTTATGGAAAATCGTTGGTACATGTCAACATTCAATATATGGAGAGACAAAACAATCAGGAGTATGGATGTGCAGCTAGAATACATGGATTCGAATTCAAGTCCTGCCATCCATTAGCTTTATCCCCTTGGCAAGTAATTTCATGTCTTTGTGCCTCAGGTTCCTCGTCTGTCCAATGGGTAGGATAATATTACTTCATAGGGGCTTGAGGGGAACTAGTTAACACACGTAGAGCATTTAGAACAAGGCATATGGAAACATTCAGAGAATGTTAGCAGTTTTTAGTCCATACTGAATTGACTGCTATTCCGGTGAAGCCATTTTTGGTTGACCTTCTGTGTTTAAGAGAAAATTGTCACATGACAATTTTCCAGCAAAAATTTCCACAGTACATCCTCCAGCAAAAATCATGAAGGAACTCTTCCTATTTTTATAGGAAAAAAGAAAGGGAATGGATGATTCAGAGAGCAAAGGGAAGGTGTTCTTCACCTCTTGACAATGGTTTTCTCTTTTTTCTCAGCCCTGGGGAGGGTTGCACCTTTGTTTCCTTTGGGTGTAGAGAAAGGCACCCAATGTAGATCTATCTCCCCAATGGAGGCACATGGCCTATTTTTGTACCGCCCACAAGCAAATTTTTTTTTTTTTACATTTCTCAAAGGCTATTAAAACACAACACAAAACACCATGAAACCTAATTTTTAATCCTGTATATCCTAAATAATTATCCTATAGCCCTTTACAGAAGGAATTTGATCTCACTGTATTGTGAAGACCCCAATCCCACTTTCCCAGCTCACTCATCCTAGCGGAACAGAGGAAGATCTCAGGTGGCACTCTATCACTTCTCCAGTTCACAATCATCTTCGCTCCCCATTATCCACCATGCTAATGAAATCCACAGGCATGAAAGAAAAATCCTCTTAAAGGTCTGCCTAAGAGTAAAGCAGAAGAGGCAGTCTCATCTTTTTAGAGGGAGAATAAGATGTTTACTGAACTTTTTATACATGAAGACTATCTTTTTTAGTACTGATTAGCTAATCCACCTCTTTCTTCCCATCTGTTTATAAAGTCAGGGTCCCCTGAAGGCAAGTACCCAAATTAGCAGACCCTGGTGATAGCCCTGCCTCTATTTTTCTGATTCTTTTCAACTTATTCTTTATTAAACTGAGGCTTTAAACTACTGAATCAGTGTCCTTTTCCCCAGGTCCCCTATCTTTTCCCCAGAAATGCATTTCCTTTCTTTCCCCAGGAATAGATTGTCAAAAGCAGTGGACAATGAACAAGGTTTCAATAATGTCTGGTTCACAGTAATGACAGAGAAGAGAACTAAGGCAAGCTTCCCTTCCTCTCCTCGCCATCTTGACATTTAAAAAACATAACGAATGACAACATTATCAAAAAACAGCAAGTCATCAAGATTTTAACAAAGGCAATAATTAAACCACATTGACCCGTGGGTTAAATTTTGCCTGACAGTTAAAGGCCATCTGGAAAGGCAGAGGAACGCTAAGTTATTAGCTATCCCAGTTTAAGTCATCCCACCCTCATTTCTTTCCCACCAAGAAAATCTGTTTCCCTAACTCTGGACCTCATCCCAATCATTCTCCCCTTATTTACACCCTTCCCTCTGCAAGAAAGGACTGGTTTTCCTTCACTGTTGAACCCTTCCTTTCTTTACTGCTTTATTGATACTCAATTAAGACTTTCCAGCCTGGGTCTGAATGATAGTTCCCAACGAAGTATTCTGACTCTATGAGAGATACCATATTGGTTGTTATTGACATGGACATCTGGAAACCTTCCAATGACCCTTAGGAACCTACAAAGAATGAGACCTTTGAATTATCTATTGAGTAGTGTTTTGAAACTGCCATTTATGAGATTACATCACTTCTTGGGTTCTTGAGGTGCTCTTACTTTGAATTGTTCTCTTTCCCAGAGTATCTTTTCACCTCACACACTTTGTTCAAGATTCAGCTTAAAATTCTCATCCCCTGCGGAGTGTTGCCTGACAACTTTAAAAGGAGAGCCCTCTCATTCCTATAAACCCTGTAGTATCTGTTGGCTCACTTGCAAGTCATACCAATTATATTCTAAATATATCTTACGTTGTCACCTTGTATTATTTGAATTTCATCATTTGTATTTGGTTGCTCAGATCAATAAACTCTAAGAGCCATGTCTTAGGTCTTCCATATTCCCTACAGCTGTGTTCTTGCTTCTTATTAAGCAAACTTGACTGCTTAATAAGAACACAAGCTAGCAAAGTTAGAGCTTGTGAGTTCTTTTAATTACATTAACTGGGATTCTTAAAAGTCATTGAACATTAAAATCACTTGAGAAACTTTTTAAAAATTTAGTTGAAAAGGTTGTGCCCATACCTGTTAACTCAAAATGTCTGGGAATGGGAGCCAGACATCAGTATTTCTTAAAGATCCCAGGCAATGTCAATGTGCAGTAAAGAGTAAAGAGTAAGGGAAATAAGTCAGAGAAAGACAAGTACCATATGATTTCCACTCATAGGTGGAATGTAAGAAACAAAACAAATGAGCAAAGGAAAAAAAGAGGCAAAGCAAGAAAAACTCTCAATAGAGAACTGATGGATACCAGAGGGAAGGGACATAGGGGATGAATAAAATAGGTGATGGGGAGTAAGGAGTGCACTTGTGATGAGCCCTGGGTGTTGTATGGAAGTGCAGAATCACTATATTGTACACCCAAAACTAGTATTACACTGTATGTCAACTACACTGGAATTTAAATAAAAACTTAAGAAAAAAAAAGCTTGGGAACAAGTAGATGAACCTCAACATCCAGAGCTAAGGAATACTGACCATGTGCTAGAAGTTGCATTTAGCGGTACATATATAGTGGTAAACAAAGCAGAGCTAGGCTCCTGCATTCACAGAACACAGTCTGGTGAGTCTAACAAACCTGCTGCCCTGTCTTTCACTAGCACCCTTTTAGTGTGTCAATGTCATAATTGACTATTTTAGGATCATTTGCATTTACTGACAATTTTTAAGTCAGTGTGATCATGTACTTTCCCCTTTTGTTATAAATGCTCTCTGGGCAAGCATGGGCTCTGATTTTCTTTGCAACATCCTCAAAGAATACCAAACAGCATTAGAACACCCACAGTAAAAAATAAAGATAAATAGGACAATGATGATTATGATTATGATGGTGATAAAAGTGGTGATTAAGAAATAAAAAGCTGCCAAATAGAAAAATTCTTTAAATTTTAGTGTCTAACTGGATCTGGGTAAAAGAGGGAAAGAACTAACCAAAGGTTGTAAATTCCTTTTTTGAATTCCCCATAGAAATAGATTCTCGGGGTTTGCATTAAACGTTGAATTAAAGCAATCAGTATAATTTTATAAGCCTTATTTACGGTCCTTAAGGGGGAAATGAATTAGATGGATAAATGCTGAATTGGGATGTTGAAAGGTTTTTTGCTTTATTGATGCTATGATGCAAGCCTACTAATCGGAAGGTTGTGAATCCGTTGAAAAGAAAACCTAAATTGTATTAGCCCAAATTATCAGATTTTTCTGATCTTGGGCCCTTAATCGCCAGATTCTTTAATTCATCCTCAGCTCATTTTTAAACTTCTCATTATTTTCCATGACAATGTTCTCAAACCCCATTTCAAATGCTCTTCGCTCCAGAAGGGAGGCTGCGAGAACCGGAGGAAGAATCTGGTGCCAGATCATTTTGCTAATGGAAGATAATTATTGTGATTATCTCATCCTTGCTTAAAAGCGGTAATGGGAGCAAAGCAGCCTCTCTGACAGGGTGAAGTTTCAACCAAAATATGTTGACTCTCTTTGTGGAAAAACTTGTCATATTCCTGAGGAAAGATCTAGCTAATTCCTAGAAGAAGACTACGTAGAGTCACAGAAAGAGGACTTGGCTGGGTCACTATCATCCCTGGTTTCAAACTCTGGTCTGACTACCAGGGTGCTATGAACTTCATCCAATCTTGAAAGCTCTATGGGTTTTAGTTTCCTCCCTATAGGAGAACAGGTATTGGGAAGGGGAAAAAAAATGGCAATATGGGCATTATTTGAAAAACACTTCATAAGTGTATAGTGATTATTCATAAAATTAAATTATACATGATGCAAATTTTATAAATTTAAGAGATGATTATCCAATGTCTTATTCTGGAGCAAATATTCCAATTTCTATTTATCCAATCAGGATAACTATTTCTATATGCAGTGGGTAAGAGTCACAGCTCTGTTCTTTCCCATAGGCAACCTTGGGCAAGTTACTGAATTTCTTGTAGCTTCAGTTTTATCATCTTTAAAGTGGGAAAACGTTGGAATTCTTTTCGTGAAGGTAGCATAAGTTTGATTCCAATGCCTGACAAATACAACTGCTCATGCTTTCAAACAATAAAAAGTCCCCACCCAAAACAAAACCCAATAGAAGAAAAACCCAAAAGGCAAAAGCAAAAACAAAGAACAATCCTGATCTACTATTTTTACATAGGATTACTGATACATAGGAGAAATTAAAATATTAATTCTAAAGTACATAAGTGTAAGACAATGACCATATTTTATAAAATAAATGTGATATAAGCCAGGGGAAAAAAATCACAAGAAAATGGTATGAATGGGTTCAACTAATTTTATCCAAAAATAAAAGCTTTTTAAAGTTAAAAAGAACTTACTGCTGACTCAGAAAGATAGGTAAATTGAACAATTTCAGTATTAGAATAGGAATTCAAAAACTGTCTGAAATTTATAGTATCATAAAGGCAATTTTAAGTCCATGAAAAAGACACTAACTGTATGATGTTACAACACTTACCTAGTTTTCAAGGGGAGCTGAGATTAGAACTTCAGCTGGATTCCAACCTTACTCCTTATATGAACACACCTAGAAGTTTTTCCAGATAAATCAGAGATGCAAATATAAAAAGTAACAAATATATGAAATCTCCTTTGGTATTTTTTATAGTTTTGGTCAAGGGGAGACTTTGTTTTTAAATCATTAGACACTTCATGACATCTGTTTTAAAGTATTTTAGAAATGCATAAAAGATGTAACAAATCTGAGAAACATTTCTCTTTTTGGGGGGTTTTATTTAAATTCAGGTTAGTTAACATATAGTGTATTATTAATTTTGGGGTAGAATTTAATGTTTCATCAGTTGCATATAACACCCAGTGCTCATTACATCAAGTTACCTCTTAATTGGCCATCACCCCATTACCCCATCCTCCCAGCCACCACCCCTCCAGCAACCCTCAGTTTGTTCTCTACAGTTAATAGGTTTGTCTCCTTCTGTTTTTATCCTATTTTTCTTTCCCTTACCCTAACACATGACAGCAAAGAGCCTAATGTTTCATGTAGGAAGAGCTTACATAAACCAGGAAAATAAAGGTGAATAACTGAGTAGAAACAAAACACAGTATGTAAGGAGGTACTTCACAAAAATAAATACAATTGGCCAATATATCTAAAAATGTTCACCCAAAATTTTGATGATTAAAATGTTTTCTACCTGTGTGGTTGGTACAGATACAAGGTTTTTTTTTTTTTTTTTTTTTTTTTTGGTACAGATACAAGGTTTAATGACACTGAGTATTGACCAGATTGTGAGACATAAGCCACAGAGGGAAATAGGATGGCCAAGAAGTAATTCTTGCATATCAGTGGAAATGTAAATTAGTACAACCTTTTAGGAGAATACTCCAGTCCCATTTATCAGCACTAACAATCTGTATATTATTTTAAGGTTTTATTTATTTGGGGGAGAGAGAGCGAGCGAGCATGAGAGGAGGGAGGGTCAGAGGGAGAAGCAGACTCCCTGCTGAGCTGGGAGCCCGATGTGGGACTCGTTCCCAGGACTCCAGGATCATGACCTGAGCCGAAGGCAGTCGCTTAACCAACTGAGCCACCCAGGCGCCCCATGTATATTCTTCATCCAGCAATTCTAGCCATTTATGTTCATGGTATTGAGAAGCACATAGAGGAAACTAAGTTAGCTCTCAGGAGTTGGTGGGGAATGGAGAATAGTTGGGACAATTTAACTTCCAAACTCACAATGCTCTGTATCATTTGACTCTAGGTTGTGTCCATTGTGTGCAAATATAACTATTCCACATTAAAAAAATCATTAATGAAAGTAAGACAAGAGCATATGCCTTAAAGAATGGTTATACAGATTAGTGATAATATATGTAATATGCCCAGAACATTGTATGGCATAAAGTATTCAAAAAGAAAAGGCCTTTTATTAATATAGATTTTATGAAAAAAATATTCTAGCTTTTTGCTACTCCTCTCTCCCTATCTTCCTTAGGTGACCTTTTAGCAAAATCATTAGATGTCCTCATTTCCCTTATCTAAGCAATAGGACCCCATCAAATTTGGGAAATGAACAGAATTATGGGGGGGAAAGGAGGGAAGACCGTAAACAAGGCAAGAACTTAAAAAGAAATAGAATTATTGAATAGATAATACCAGTGCTAGAAGCAACTCAGAATGTTCTAGTTCAATTTTTTTGTTCTATTAATAGATAAAACGGGTTTTAAATCAAAACAATCCATGGGGGGGGGGTAAGTTGCTCAAGGACCCAGTTTTTAAGGCCAGGTAGAACCAGAACATACATCAATGAAATAGTCTTACAAGCGGCTGCAGGGGATGGGAGGTGGTTAAGATTTTTGAAAAATAGAGAGGACTATTCATTGTGGGGAAGCAGGGGCAAAAGAAATGAATAGCCCCGGCAAGTACTGTACGCTAGTTATGAAATGATAATGGTCACTAAGATCAATCTGGGGAGCCCAAAAGAAGTACCTATTGTGAGGTGGGAACAAATAAAGATGGGGGCTAATCTAATGCTTCAGAGATTTGGCTATGCTGCTTCTGCTTTTCTTTAGGAAAGGGTAAAGTTACTAAAATAAGACCTAATTCTTTCTCAACTCCCCATTTACTTCAGAATTTCTAAGCCACTTAACTGGAAAAGGGCTGATCTTTCTACCTCAGTCCTGTCTTGAGGATCAAACAGTTTATTAAAGTGCTTTCCAAAAATCCAAGGATTATTCAGTTAAGGTACTATCCCTGGTTAATGTTCTTTTCCAGTGATGTGTTGGCTTTACTAGGCAACCTTGTTTTTGTTTTTTGTGTTTTTTTTAAGATTTTATTTGAGAAAGCGAGAGATCCCAGGACTCTCGGATCATTACCAAGCTGAAGGCAGACACTTAACCTACTGAGCCACCCTGGCACCACTAGGCAACCTTGTTTAAATAGCCCACAAAGAATCATCATAAAAGCTTTCATAAAAGGTAGATCTACAGAACACACAAAACCACATGAAGACTTTACCTAATGTGCTGAGGATAATACCCCAAGGAAGCAGGCTGGGAAGGGATCTCAGTAAATGCTCTGACCCTGTAGACAGCCTGGGTGTTCTCACTTGGCTGGCTGTCTAGGTGACTTCCCAGGCTTGAGCCCTCAGTTTTTAGTGTTCTTCTAAAAAATGGTAATAAAAGATGCTCCCCCCACACAGACAACATGGCCTCTCTTGAAGCCCCAAAATAGAGGCAAAAAACTGTTGCAATAGTCACCTCCACAAATCTTTGTTTGCACCTGAGGAACAACCTAAATGCATTAGCCTAGAATTAACAAGATCGAGCTTGGGTTTTCATTTATCGTGCATTTTTATAGTATGCATTCATTTTGTGCTTACCACAGATATCATAAGGACTGATCACACTAGTATCTTCCTAATTAGGAATATGAGGTTTTTTTGGGGTTTTTTTAACTTCTTAATTGAAGATCTAGGGATATAGAAGCCTACTTCCTCGGGCCTCAATTGTATGGAAAAGTTCAATTCAATTCTGACTTCTGACACTTGGTAGACAATTGCTTTGGTTGAATTGTTGCATTTGTCATTTTTTTTTTAATATCCTGAAAGTTTTAGACTTTTAGCATAATCCCCCACATTATGAAATTATGATATGCCTTATCTATTTTCATCTAATTTTGCTCAGTACTTGGTGGACTCTAAATATGGAAACAGTTTGCTCTGGAAAATTTTAGTTTCTTTGATAATTTTCTTCCAGTTTCCCTCTTCTCCCTGAGTTCTAGTAGTTATAGGTCTGAATGATCCTATACTCTTCTCACCATTTCTCTCCTTAAATACCTTTGTGTCATTGTTAATGTCACTCTGCTTGGTAAAGAGACATTCAACTTTATCTTATCTTTCTATTTATCATTCCTGCTACAATTTAAGTTTTTTCCCCTAAAAGTAACTTATTAATGGCATCTTGTCTGGAAAACATAGATGTTAGGGCTTTGAAAATGCTCATACTATTTTGTTCTTCTGTGCTTGCTTGTTTTAGGTATGTCCACCATGTGTGATGTTGGTTTTGATAAAAACATGACTGATGACCCTTAGCTATCCTTTCATAGGAAAGAATTATATATTATTTTCTCTTGTATTAGTCAAAGCCACATGAAGAATATTTCAATTACTACATGAAGGTAATCAGCCCAGCTGCAGTGAAGAAAGGGATTTGAGAATTTCAAGGTTCCTAACACTACCTTCTACATCATCTTCTGTTCATCAACATGCTACCCCACCCTCAGATGTGAGATGTTCCCAACAGAGTTTAGGTGTCTACTCTCCTGAGAGCAAACCTCTGTAGGGAAGTCTTCCCAAATGAGAAGAGTGATAGATGGGATTTAAGGATCTAAAGTGATCTTTCAGACTTCCAGCCAACCCTATTTTCAAACTTATTTTCAGATACACCTGAGAGCACCAACTGCTATGTATCTCTTAGGGGTCTGCAGGACAAATGCATCTGCTCAGCTTCTCCCAGTACTGCATACATTCCTCTAAGACCTTCCAAGTCATTTACCACATGCCTATATACAGTCTGCTTCCACAAGTTTGATGCTTTTGACCTTTTTCATGTATTTGGCCTTTAGGATTTCAATTGTTCTCAGTTTTATTATTCTTTAGTTGTTTTAGTAAGATTCTCAGAAGGCATAGAGCTAAAATGCTTATGCATGACCCATCATATTTAATCAGGACTGGAGAAATCTTGAAGGCAGTAAAAGGTTGAGGGTAAGATAGAGCCACCAGAGAATCGTGATCTTTAAACATCTTATAGAATGCTCATTAAGCAATCACCTTTTTATAATACCTCAGAACATTACAGTTATTTTGCCATACCCATGCAAAGGAAAAAAAAAAAAAAAAAAAGCCAAATTCTAGGTTTAAGGCACCAGCACCTTGAAGGAGATCATAATCAAATGAAGGTCATAAATTATGGCTTGTTGAGTTTTCCAGATCCTCTGAGAGGAAGTTAAAGAAAACAGTACCTCTTAGCTAATAAAAGGTACTGTTAAAATGACTAAGTTTAAAATGCCATAAGAAATTACATCAAGATATAAATATTTTCTCCCTAATGGCTGGACAGTATGCTTCGAATAGTCTTCTTTGGGTTTTAAAGTAAGGGTGACAAAAAAATGTAGGAAGTAGAGCTAGATATCCAAGAATGGGTTTTCATAATCTTCTTACCTTTAACGACAAGCAGCACTGGAACTTTTCCTTTTTGTTGAAGAACTGAACTTTCTTCCCTATTCACACTGAGATTGAAATGTCAGAGGCATAAGGCTGTGCAAGAAAGCCATTCTCATAGGAGACCCCATAGTTATGATATCCCTTCCGATATGGCATACTCTGGATCCCATGGGACAGCTCAATAAATTAAAACCACTGACTTCAGGAAATGAAATTTAAGTAAACAACATTAAACAGCTTTGACAGACACAAGGGAATTATTAGTGTTGTTTCTCTCTAGCTTTTCCCTGTCTAAAGCTTGGCATGCACCTTCTACATTAGTAAGAGATGAGAAAACGTGGTGTATACAGAGAGATTCTGATTTTATTAAATTGCAAGGGTATTATGCATTTTGCCAAGGATTCAGGCCCTAAATCCTGAAGCTGTCCAAAGACCTAAGCACAGCTCCAACCAATCGATGTCCACACACAGTCTTTCAGCTCCCACACAACACATTAAAGCATAAATGATGCCACCTCCTCAAGCATTGCATCCAGAACTCCAATAAATAACACCTGTCAATGAAAGTGGCTCTTAAAGGGCCATCACATCCTCTGGCTACCCATCATCAAGGCTGGGAGGAGCAGGCCCTCATCCCTCCACAAAGTGTGCTTTGTGCTATTGTTATGCGATCCCTCAACAAGCACGTGAGGGAGTTGCAAAAGACATCTGTTTTGAAATGATGCGAATGGTCCCAAAAGTAAAATATTTTTATTATGACAGCTAATTTGAGGAACAGCTGAATAGGTCCTAGAATAGACCACTAAAAATCAGAATATTTTTATCCTGTTTCTCCTTCTGAAGGAAGTCTTATCTAAGAGGGAAAATTTTAGATTCCTCCAAAATCATTATTTCTAAGTGGAAGAACTGCTTAATAAAGGAACTCAGAAATGACTGCCCCTTGCTCCTAGAGCTATTCAATCCTCCCCCCACACACACACACACCCCTCAGTCTCTCACAGACATGTAACATTAGCAGTGACATTTATGAAAATACAAATGCTGACATCCTTTTAAACGTGATTATTGTGTAGAGTGATGAGACATTCAAAAATAACTATTAGTTATTTTTTTTTTTTTTTAGGGTTTTTGAGGTAGAATTGACCATTCAAAATTGTGTTTAAGGTATACAACTTGATAATTTGATGTATACATTGTGAAATAATCACCACAATCACACTAATTAATGTATCCATCGCCTCATATAATCATCTTTTTTGGGGGGCGGCATGATGAGAACTGTTAAGATTGACCCTTTTAGCAAATTTCAAGCATACAATATTGTTAACTGTAGGTAGTGCTCTACATTAGATGTCCAGAATATACTCATTTTGTGTAACTGAAACGTTGTACCCTTTAACCAACATCTTCTCATTTTCCCCTCTTCCCAGGCCCTCACAACCACCATTCTACTGTTTCCATGAGTTTCACCATTTAAAGTTCCATACACATGTGAGATCATGAAGAATTTATCTTTCTGTATCTAGCTTATTCCACTTAGAATAAGGTCTTCTAGGTTCATCCATGCTGTTGAAAAGACAGGATTTTAAGAATGAATATTCCATATGTGTATTATACATTAGGTATAATTATATATAAATATTCCTTATGTGTATATATACATAGGTCTTTGGACAGCCTCAGGACTTAGGGCCTGAATCTTTGGCAAAATTAACACCCATATATGTAATACAGAATATAAATATATATTCCATATTCATATTCTCTATTATATATACATACACGCATTTTTTTGTCCATCTGTCAATGGACACAGGTTTCAGATCTCAGTTCTTATGAATAATGCTGTAATGAGCATAGAGATGCAGAGGTCTCTTCCAGATCCTGTTTCATTTCCTTCAGGTATAAGACCACAGGTAGAGGGGCACCTGGGTGGCTCAGTTGTTAAGCGTCTGCCTTCGGCTCAGGTCATGATCCCAGGGTCCTGGGATCGAGCCCCGCATCGGGCTCCCTGCTCCGCAGGAAGCCTGCTTCTCCCTCTCCCACTCCCCCTGCTTGTGTTCCCTCTCTCGCCGTGTCTCTCTCTGTCAAATAAATAAATAAAATATTAAAAAAAAAAAAAAAGACCACAGGTAGAGTTGCTGGGTCATATAGTATTTTATTTTTAACTTGAGGAAACGTCATACTTTTTTATCACAGCTGTACCAATTTACATTCCTATCAACACTGCACAAAAGGTTCCCTCTTCTCCAGATCTTGCCAACATTTGTTATCTTTTGTCTTTCTGGTAATAGCCATTCTAACAGGTATAAGGTGATGATAGTTTATTGTGGTTTTGATTTGCATTTCCCTGATGATTAGTAAAGGTGAGCATCTTCCAGTATACCTGTTAGCCATTTGCAGGTCTTGCTTTTAAGAAATGTCTCTTCAGATCCTTTACCCATTTTGTAATTGGGTTATTTGGTTTCTTGCTATTGAGTTGTAGGAGGTTCTTCCATATTTGGATATTAACCCTGTATCAAATAGGATTTGCAAATATTTTCTCCCATTCCATAGGTTATCTTTCTACTGTTGATGGTTGCCTGTGTTGTGCAGAAGATTTTTAATTTGATGCAATCCCACTTGTCTATTTTTGCTTTCACGGCCTGTGATTTTGGTGTCTTATTCAGACCCATGCCAAGAAAGTTACTATTCTTTCACTATACTCCTTATCCAGTGTTTCCCTACATTTTCACTGCTTTTCTCAATTTTTCCCCCACTTTATTCCATACCACATACTTACAAATAATATCATTAGAGGTTCATATAAGATATTGGGGAAAAGGGGGATGTTTGATTACTCTGAAAGGCTAGTACAAGTACGTGGAATAGCACTAAAGAATCACAATGAAAATCTAAAGAATAACCATCTTTCCTCAGGACTAACACAGATTTAAAAAATGAAGGACTATCTTGAGACCAATGAAAATGGAAATACAACCTACTGAAAAGTATGGGATGCAGCAAAAACCATTCTAAGAGGGAAATTCATAGCAATAAATGCATACATTAAAAAATAAGAAACATCTCAAACAACCTAACTTTACACCTTAAGGAACTAGAAAAAGAACAAATTAAGCCCAAAGTTACAAGGAAGGAAATAAAGAGCAGAGTGGAAATGGAAACTAAAAAGACAATAGAAGAGATGAATAAAACTAAACTGGATTTGTATTCATTTAGAGCTGGATTTTCAAAGAGAAACAAAATTAGCAAACATTTAAGCTAGAGTCACCAAGAAAAAGAAAACTCAAAATTAGAAAGTGAAAAGGTTACCACTGATACCACAGAAATAGAGGCTCATAAAAAAACTTTGAACAATTATACCCCAAGAATTTGGACAATCAAGAATGGCTACATTCCTAAAAACATACAACCTACCAAAGTGGAATCATCAAGAAATATAAAATTAGAATTGACTAATTACTACTAAGGATTGAATCAGTAATCAAAAATATCCCAGCAAAAGTCCAGGACCAGATGCCTTCCCTGGTGAATAGTACTAAACATTTAAAGAAGATTATCAGTTGTTCTCCAACTCTCCCTCCAAAAGAGATGGAGGGGGGAATATTTCCAAATTTATTTTATGAGCCCACCATTACCCTGATACCAAAACCAATGCAAGAAAATTACAGGCCAATATTCCTGCTAAATATGGATGCAAAAATCTAGAACAAAATATTAGCAGGTGAATTCAGCAATTCATTAAAAATGATCATACACCATGACCAAGTTGGATTTATTCTAGGAACACAAGGATGGCTCAATGTCCACAAAAATCAATGTGATATACCACATTAACAAAATGATAAAAATCCTATGATCTCAATAGATGCAAAAAAAAAAATTTGACAAAATTCAACATCCATTCATGATAAAATCTCTCAACAAAGTGGGTATAGAAGGAACATACCTCAACATAATAAAGGCCATATATGGCACACCCACAGCTACCAGACTCAATGGTGAGAGACCAAAAGCTTTTTCTCTAAAAGCGGGAACAAAAACAAGGATGCCCACACTCACCACTTTTAATCAACATACTACTGGAAGTCTTAGCTAGACCAAGGAGACAGGAAAAATAAAAGGCATCCAAATCAGAAAGGAAGAAGTAAAATTGTCACTATTTGCAAATACTGTATACTGAAAACCATAAGACAATGATGAAAGACAAATAAATGGAACAAATACTGTTAAAATGTTCACAATTTAACCATATATAAAATCACTGTTGTACACTTACTAATACAGTGTTGTAGGTCAATCAAATCTCATCTCAATTTTAATAGTGGCTAAAAAAATAAAAGTGGCTGGATTAAAGAATAAAAAAGCAAATATTCCAATAGTTGGGTAGTTGTCTTAAAATTTAAGTTACATTTTACTTGATGCTTTAGAGGACAACAAAGAATCAGACAGATAATGGACACAGTTACAAGCAACCCACAGAAGGTCTATTCTGAGCTCTTAAACTTGCAAAGGAAGAGAATAAATCTCAGAAAAATTTGAGGTATAGAATTCAGTCAATGGTAGAATTGGCTCTAGTTCTTGTTTCTGGTTTGATATTATAGAACAATGTCCTATCTCACAGTGATCTCTAAGTATCATCTCCATCTACACAATAGAAGATCTAGCTATGGGTAGTTTTTATCCTCCATCTCTTGAGGGGACCCTGGACAGCATTTTTAAGAATGGTAGTTTCATATTTCTATCAATCCACCATCCCATTAAATAAAGCCTACTCATTGACATCTCTGAATGATACCACAAGAACCCCCACTAGAGTTAGGTAGTTTCTAGTGTTGGATCTGGGGCTCAGGGATGTCAAAAAGCTGGGGTGGTGGGGGTTGGGGGGTCTTTGTTGGTCCCAGTTATAAGAGGGTTAATAATTCTAAGCATTGTATTCATACACAGCAGCATTAAAAAAAAAAAAAACAGGAAGTGGAAAGTGGCACAGGAGACTTTTTTTCCTTTAACACACACAGGAAGGGAAAGCTTTTTCAGGACCTTCCAACAAACTTACTTGTACTACTTGCCATAACTTAGTTGTATGCCCACTAATACTTGTGGTAGGAAGGGGCTTTCCAAGATTACACGGTCAGAGAATGGGGCTTCTGCAATGGCAGAGTAAGCACCTCCAGAAATCCACTCTATAAAAGCAGCGAGGCCACAGGCTTTGTTATTGATCCATTAAAAGCATTCCTAAACAATAGAGGTACAAGACCAGAGCGGTATTGCTACTCACTGATATCCCAAAGTCCATCAATGGTAGAAAAGATAGAAACATACAGTTCTGCCCTCAGATTCATAAACAATTACAATATAGATTTATGAGGCTATTTTCAAAATTAAGTCATTAAATCTGTTTATAGGGTTGAGGAAAAAGGTATTTCTTTAAATTCATGTTCAATCACATCACCTAGAATGTTCTATAAAATATAAATCTTCTAATCATGTTGAAAGTGGAACCTTATCCTACCATATTTTAAAGGATATATTTTCACAGTGTCACTGTGGTGAATGTTAATATTTAAAGTTTACCACAGTTGTTAAAAATTAATGTTACTAGCATATTTCAAGATGAAGAAATGCCAATCTCAGAAGTGAAGAGGTAGGGGGCTCTCAAGCCCTGAAAGGCCCAGGGCCTCTGATTATCCTCTTCTGTTCACGGATAATCTTGGTGCCATGGGAGAGAGGAATGTGGTAAAAATCAGGCAGCTTGAGGCAAAGCATTCATAAAGATATTCTAAAAAGAGCTCAGTTACATGGCTTGGGAATTGTGCCTTCTTAGAACCTAGCTACTCAAAGTGTGCTCTGTAGACCAGCAGCATTAGCAACTCCCAGGGGTTTGTGAGAAACGTATACTCTCAGGGAGCCTGGGTAGCTCAGTCAGTTAAGCATCTGACTCTTGCTCTCTCAGCTCAGGTCTTGATCTCAGGGTTATGAGCATGGAGCCTACTTAAAACAAAACGCAGGCTCTCAGGCCCCATTGTGCAGACTTATTAAATCAAACTCTGCATTTAAGATCCATGGGTGATTCCTATGCATGTTAAAATTTGAGAAGCACTGCCTTAGGGAAAGTCTAGTCCAACAACTTCCTTTTCCAGAGGAGGGAGCAGGTTTGAAGAGGCTAACTCCTTGGATGAGCACTCCATGGTAAGAGAGTCAAGATTAATCCCAATCTGGTCTCCTCCTCAACCTACTGTTCTTTTGCTATTAAAGTTCCTAGAACTGCAGGGGCGCCTGGGTGGCTCAGTCGTTAAGTGTCTGCCTTCGGCTCAGGTCATGATCCCAGGGTCCTGGGATCGAGCCCCGCATCGGGCTCCCTGCTCCGCGGGAAGCCTGCTTCTCCCTCTCCCACTCCCCCTGCTTGTGTTCCCTCTCTCGCTGTGTCTCTCTCTGTCAAATAAATAAAATCTTTAAAAAAAAAAAAAAAAAAAAGTTCCTAGAACTGCAGAGACAAAGTAGAGAAATAAGCCAACAGGACTAGCGCAGTGACTGGGAAATGTAAGGGTACAGTCAGTGAATATAGATTTTATATATCTTTTAATGAAATTCCTCTCCAAACAAGGCTTCAATTAAGTAATTACATACTTGCCAGTTGGGTTCCATTGTTTCATTCACACATTCTTTCCAAAGACACTTTTAGTGTCTGCTGTTTACCAGGAATTTGCCAAGACTCCTACCAGTACTTCTTAGCAATATTTGATGAGAATTTTTTTTAAATGTTACTTAAAGTGTGCTAAAAAGAGTGCTAAAAAGCTAGGGTTTTTAAGAAACCGAATTTATAATATAGAAGGACTTATAGGACATTTACAAATGCCTAATTTTATTAAGTGTGATTGAAACAGAAAATCCAAAGTAACATTTGCTTAAACAAGTAGAAATTTCTTTTTCATGTAAATGTTGGCAGTCCAGGGCTGAACACTGAGGACGGAGTCTTTCTCTTTTGTTACCCCACCATACTTACCAACATGGTCTCCACATACAGTCGAGGAAGAAGAAATAGAATGTCCTCTTCCTTCCAGGACTCTTCCCAGAAGTGTGCTGCCCTCTGCCATTTACTTTCATTGATCACGACTTACATAGCTACACCCTGCTCCCAAGGGAGCCCGGACATCTAGGCTTTATTCTAAGTGGTCATATGCCCACTGTAACAAAGAAGCCATATGAGGTTTTTCCTTCTAATTAGATAAGATATAATGTGTGATGATTAATGATGAGTGCTTGTTGATTAATAGGACTTCACAGTATCTTCCTTTCCCTTTAACTGTTTGTCCAGACTCTACTAACAATAAGAGGACCCAAGAAGGAAATCCGTGAACTTCTGCTGCTGTGAGCTCCAGAGCTCTCTTTATTGCAGAGCTGACTTCCAGAAAGCTCTCCATAAGGTCTGGCCCTCTTAGGACTCCTGAATTTCCTTGCAATGCCTCTTAATCCGTGTGTCCTTACATTTGTATCTAAAGCTGATTAAGGCAGACTGATTATTCATT
This sequence comes from Phoca vitulina, assembly GCF_004348235.1. Taxonomy (NCBI): domain Eukaryota; kingdom Metazoa; phylum Chordata; class Mammalia; order Carnivora; family Phocidae; genus Phoca; species Phoca vitulina. The sequence goes on from NW_022589730.1 coordinate 22,660,192, forward strand.
AAAACTTCCTAGGTGTTTAATAATACTTTATACTATGACGGTCTCAGAACATGGCTTTTGACAGTTGGAAGTCTGGGTCTTGTCATAAAGACCCTCAGTTCCAGGCCTATTGTCTTTATAACACATTTAAGGAATCAGTTTTGATACGCTGAAGCTGAGCTTGGATAACTTTGCTTCTTTCTCAGAAATCATTGCTCAAAAGCCATGAAGAGGGCTACAGTGCACTCGAAGAGGGTTGTGAACACATTAAGATGTTTACATTTATTATTTGTCTCCCTCAACAGACTAAAGCATCTGGGATTTATCTTCAAGCTAATGGAGAACTTTGTGAGAACAACTTGGAAGTACCTGGTTTAAATCCTAGGTCACAGTTCCTTTTCCAAGCAACACCAACATATCTACACTGGGAGAGGATGAATACTACAGGCAAAGGCCCCCTTCTGATGTGTATACTATAGATTTTGTATCACTCCACCAAAAAACCCAAAAACCAAAAAAATGGTTTAATAGTTCCCCTGAGGCAATAGAAAGATTTACTGCAACTTGTACCGAAACCGAAAACCCAATGATCCTTTCTGGTATGGTTGTCCAGTATTCTCACACAGGTCACGAGGAAACCACCCTTATTATTAGCACAGACACTCATTTCCAATAAGCAAAGAGATATTCCTGGATGGGGAGAGAGGGAGAGCTGAGGGTGGGGGAAGGGAGAGACAGGGAAGGAGGAGAGAAGGGCTTAGGACCATTTGAACAACTGAAGATCCATACCCATAGAAGAAAGCCAGAAGCAATATAGACATCACCTTGACATTGTTTTACATTTCATTTGATTTAAAGTAAGGGAATCTGGAACCCTTCTGACCAGTCTTCATTTTGGGGTCCTGAGATTTATACCCATTGCAGTTTAAATAATTGAAATAAAATCTGATCCAGGAAGGGATGCTTCCCTAATTTTGGCAGATCTGAAAACGGTTACAAAATGTTTTGATCAGGGAATTGGCATCATCAAAACAATGTTTTATGAAGATTCATCTCTTCTAGGTAAAGAAAAAGCCAGAAGTTGTTAACATTCCTATTACAATGTAAGATTTTAAGATATATCTGTGTCAGTAAGGCATCTTTCATGTGTAGTTCAACTCAAATACATTTAAAACACATCTTTCAAGCATTTGTTGAGGTAATTTAAAGCATCTGTCTCCTGGGTGGAATTTTTATCTATTTAATGACATTGGTCTTCCTAATGGATTCTGGAGTACACTTGAGTAGATAACTCTTTTGATTCTACATCTCCAGCTGCCTATTGGTGCTCTTGCCATCATCCTCCAGACCTGTAGAGAACTAACCTTGTCCTTTCTCACGAAAAACAGCCTCTTGCCCTCTCAAGGTCTATAAATAGACCTCAGCGTGATCTTTGATTCTGTTTTCCCCTTTCTAGCTGCCGACATCCAACAGTCCATCTTGCTTCCAAGAGGTCTCTCACATCGATTCCTGCCTCTCTGTTCACTGCCCTAATTCAGTCTTTGGTACTTGTCAGATATGCTACCACTGCTTTCTTATAACGAGTTGTATTCATCACGTACAGATCTTCTGAGGGATAGCCTCAAAAATGCTCCTCTTCAAAACCCTTCAGTGGTTCCAGGTTATGCAAAGTCTCTAAGGTGAAGGGATTGTTATATCTACACATCCAGATGTGTAGGTGTGTATTAATGGTACATTATTTCATAAAAATCAAGTCCTAGAAGATCGACTACAGGAACAACAAACCAGAGGTCTCCTAATGAAGCCAGGAGGAATAGCATGAACTCTGCCCCATCAGACTTCTACTGGGGGCTCCCACCCTCCACAAATCAGGTCTGTGAAACCTATTTTGAAAACCACTGGGGTTTTTATATTCTAGGATTTCCTTCTGGTTTTCACATTTTATGATTTTATTAATGCATGTCATCTCTAACATGAGACTCTTCATAATTCCTATACTTTCAAGACTCAAATACAATGCCCCCACTGCTGAACCTTCTAATGTGCTGTAATCTCTCACTTATTTGTATTTTTTTTTTTAAAGATTTCACTTATTAGAGAAAGAGAGAAAGCAAGCAGGGAGAAGGGGAGAGTGAGAGAATTCCAAGCAGACTCTGTGCTCAGCACAGAGCCCAACTCGGGGGCTCACTTTTACAACCCTGAGATCATGAGATGAGCCGAAATCAAGAGTTGGGCGCTTAACCAACTGAGCCACCCAGACATCCCTCACTTATTTTTAACTCCCCAGACGACTCAAACTTACCTCATGGTGGTTTTCATCTTCTATCCTGAGACAAATGGAGAAAATCCTTTAAGCCAGGGACTTCGCTAATCCATCTGGTAGGAAAGAACTTTCAAACTAGTCAATGATTTATTTAACTAAGTAGAATGTAACCTTTGGGCATATCCTAGGAAGCATCAGATCAAGGAGGACCTGCCCTGCTCCTCTACAATTTAGAAAATATTTCAATTAAATGACTATGAGGGGACTCCAGCAGCAACAAAGAGGCCCCTGAATAAGGAAACTTTGGCCAAAAACAATGATACAAAGTTAAAGAATTCACAAAACCACCTTCACTTCTGACACCAATTCTAAGTTCAGGGGTCCCCCAAAACCACAATGGGATTCAATAATTTTCTAAACAGACTCAGAACTCACTGAAAACTTTTATACTTGTAGTTATGTTTTATTATAGTATAAAGATATAGATAAATCAGCCAAAGGACAAGACACATGGGACAAAGTCCACAAAAATTCCAAGCACAAAGTTACCAGTTGCCACCTCCAAATAGAGTCATGGATAACACTAGTTTTCCCAGCAATCACGAGTGACAACATGCATAGTGTATTACCCATTAGGAAGCTCACTGAGCCTTGGTATCTAGAGTTTTTTAAGATTTTTTAGAGTGGGAGTGTGCAAGTGAGTGGGAGAGGAAAGGGAGAGAGAATCTCAAATAGACTCCCTGAGTGCAGAGCCTGAGGATGGGCTCCATCTCATGACCATGAGATCATGACCTGAGCCGAAACCAAGAATTGGATGCTTAACCGACTGGGCCATCCAGGTGCTCCAGTATCTCAAGTTTTACTTGGAGCTCTATCACACAGGCATACTTGACGGCACGAGTGCTTGATCTCAGCTTCCAGCCCCTCTGGGAATCAAGCTGATATTGCAGGAAACAGTCTCCACGCTAAGTCACATTGTTAGATTATCTAGTGGGACCGAAAGCCCTCACACAAAGACATTCCAAGAGTTTAAAAATGATCTTCCAGAACCCAAAGGCAAAGATCTGGGCAAGTTTAAATTCTTTGCTTCACAAATGGTAATTGGATAACTGGAAAATACAAAGGGGGAGAAAGTCCTTACCCAAAAGCAACCTCTTTCACAACTCAGATTTAACTACTTAGAATGAAAGGAGAATGGTGTGTGAGATCCTGAACTGCACCTATAGTTAGAAAAATACTAGTGCAAAGTAGTGCACCATCTCCCCAAAAGTGGGCATTTAGTTTCTTCCTTAGTCAATCTGAAACATTCTTTCTGGTTTTAGTCCCCTGAGAATATTCGTAGGACACAGGATTAAAGGAAAGCTGGAATCACAGATTCTAACCCAAGTATGGCTTTTTTTTTTTTTTTTTTGTGCTTTTATTGATATTTTAGTTTCTGCCTATAGAATACTGCTGTCTCTAAATCATCTTAGTGCTAATAAAATGGAATATACCTCCTTTTAAAGGTAAGATGGTCTTTTTTTTTTTTTTTAAGATTTTATTTATTTGACAGAGAGAGACACAGCAAGAGAGGGAACACAAGCAAGGGGAGTGGGTGAGGGAGAAGCAGGCTTCCCAAGGAGCAGGGAGCCTGATGTGGGACTCGATCCCAGGACCCTGGGATCATGACCTGAGCCGAAGGCAGACACTTAACGACTGAACCACCCAGATGCCCCAAGATGGTCTTTCTAAGATACTCTGCCTTGGCAGAATTTTAATAACCCAAGGTGAAAATAGTAGAGAAGACATTAGAATGTTTTGCAGGAAAAAAATTTCCTCCCTAGGATACATTTCCAAGAGGCCTCTCCTTCGCCTTTGGCTACTGGCTAGGGAAGCATAGCTAGGGCACCTTTCTATGAGGGGAAGCAGCAAGCCCTATTGGCAACACCTACCCCCCAACTCTTACCCCTCACCCCCCCAAAAAAAAAATCACAGCTACAGCTTACTCAGTCTCTATCCTTAAGGGACTCATTCCCCAGCCCTAAGAGGGCAACCCTACATCAGAGCTCCTGCCCTTCTTCACCGGAGTCTCTCCCAATGCTCCAATACTATTCCTCTTTGTTAACCAGTGTTTAGCCCAAAAGCTCTCTTATGAAAGATCCAATTTCCCAGGGAAATAAGTATATTATTTGTTTTCAAATTCAATAATGACAACGAGTCATACTATTAACTAACACTGAATTAAAACATTAGGATTTTAAAAGCACAACCAGAGATCCTGGCTCAGTGAGTTTAGGGTAATATCAGAGCCTAGCTCTTTTCTTATAAAAGCCTTCCAAGCCATCTGATCCAGACTTCCTGCTTAGAACCCTAATTCATACTAGTAAAACAATTTGCATACTAAAAACCGAGTAAGGATTAAGAACTCTGCTAGATGAGAATGTTTCCTTAGCTCTGCTTAGGCAACTTAATTTTACATACTTGATGAAGATCTTCAAAGTTCTCCTCTGAGAAGAACAACTGCAACTGTAATATCTCCTTGACTTTGCACAAATAGCCAGTCATCTGGACCCTTGGGACTTGAAGAACCACTGGTGTTAGAATAGCTAAAGTTTAAAACAAAACCGGAGACTGAAAGGACCATGTGATAGCCAGCACGTGAAGCAACTGGGACTCTCTTGCACCATCTGAGACAGTATATACTGTTATAGCCCCTTTCGATAACTGGCAGGTTCTGCTAGACAACTTATGCCTGCCCTAGGATTTAGCAATTACACTTTTAACATATAGCCAACAGGAATGCAAATGTATGTACATCAGAACACATGCACAAGAATGATCAGAGCAGCATTTTTCATAGTAGCCCCAAATTGGGGATCAGAATTGATGAACTGTGAGGTATGCACATGATGTGTTATGAGACAGCAATGAAATGAGCAAAAATACTGCTGCATATAACACAGATGAAAGTGATTATGAATCAAAGAGGCCAGACACCTGAATGAACTAAAGAATTCCATTTCTACCAAGTTCACAAGCAGGTAAGACTAATCTGTGGTGGTTGCAGAATACCAGTTACTTTTTTTTTTTTTTAAGATTTTATTTATTTATTTGAGAGAGAGAGAATGAGAGACAGAGAGCATGAGAGGGAGGAGGGTCAGAGGGAGAAGCAGACTCCCCGCCGAGCAGGGAGCCCGATGCGGGACTCGATCCCGGGACTCCAGGATCATGACCTGAGCCGAAGGCAGTCGCTTAACCAACTGAGCCACCCAGGTGCCCCGAATACCAGTTACTTTTGTTGGGATAGGAGGGCCATGGGGGAGGTCCCCAGGGTACTAATCATGATTTCTTCATCCTTGCTGTAGTTTCATGAGTGATTCACTTGTAAAAGTTCATCACGCAGCACAGGTATGCTTTGTACATTTTTCTTATATTTTATATAGGTTTTTGTTCAGTAGGTCTTAAAAAGAACATGAGAAACACTAGTAAAAACTTCTGTGGCTATTCAAAAAATGGAGTCACTCGCAAGCAGCTACACAATAATACCTGGGACCTTGACAAAGGAGATCACAGGCAGTAGATGATTGGGCGGGTGGGGGGGGTGGAGGAAGGAGACCCCCAACAGGAATTTTCTAAGTTCCCAGGACACTAAATCCTGTCTTCCCCACCCACATGGAGAATACTTGACCCCTCCTACCGCTCTAGGAAAGAGGTGGGCCTCCGGACATCAGCCCTGATGAATCCTCTGAACAATCACATCTCTTCGGAATGCCCCAGATATGCTACCCCATCTCTGACCCTCCAGCAATCTGGGATGTTTGCACAAAAACTTGTTCCTTCCCGTGTGCATTTTTAAAAATTTGTCCAGAAAGAAAGTGAGGGTTACACCACGACTTCCAGTCTTCTGCGTGGTGAGGGTAACCACTGGCCATAAATGAAATAAAGGGTCATCCTAGGGGGACACAGGAACCCCTCTGTTGCAACAGGGAACACATGGTGCAGGCACTAAAACAATGCACAGCTATCCAGTTCAAGAGCCTCCCCAAATAAAGGTATCTTGGCCTTTGCTGATACCTCCAGTGACAGGAAATATCATCTCATGGGAAGAGTTTAAGTGATGCCCTGACAAGTGCCAATATGGACAGAATTACAAGGACACCTAACACTAATATGGTGCTGCCCAGGAGCCAGGAAATGTTGAAAAAGGGGGGGTCACACGAAAGTGACAGAGAGAAAGGCTTTTTAAATTCTCCTGACAAATCTCAGGATGGGTGTTATCTTTCACATATGCAGAAACTGCAAAGAGAGGACATACCTTGCCACAGAGAATAAGTCCAAGAGAAATAAACCCAGGCAGGGCAATCTGGCTTCAGATCCCGAATCTTCCCTACCGTAGCATACACTCTCCAAAAGGGAAGAGGAGCAGGATGCAGGTCTCCCCGGCTATCCGAAAGTAGAGCATTTCGATTTTGAAATAGAGGGGAGGGCAGACATAATCACCAGCTCATAAAACCAAATTCCCTTTCAGATTTCGTTTGGTTCGTGAAAATGGGTACTAATACAGGCCCTCCAGAGAAGCGAGGTAGCATAAAGCGGACTTCCAGAGAGCGGGGGAAACCTGTATAGCTTTAGCTCTGCTCCCTGGGAGCCCACAGGGATGTGCCTCCACTTACCCACTCACCACCACCCAGGCCCTGAAGTTTCCTCCTGACTTAGTTAGGGCCCACAGCTCCTTGAAGCTTGAGGGAGGCGCTCCATCACTACAATGCTCAGTCGGGGACCAAACGAGCTTGCATCTCAAGCATTAGTACTGGTTACCAGGACACTTTACACACAAACCTTTTTCTCAAGGCACACCCAAAGCTGGACATTGGGGCTTAACTCTATGGTGTACCTCTCACCAGTGCCCTCCGTCCACAACCAAAATCCCACTATTGAAGTCAAGGTACCATCTAGACTTCCCCTTTCCTCAAGTTTCTCCAGGACCAGTGTTCCCAGCATGCTGCTGTCCCAATCAAACATTAATTTTGGGCATCAAAAGGAGCCTTCAGACCCTGGCACTTTTCGCTCAGAAGCCTCCTCTGGGACACTTAAATTTGGAGTCCCTCCTCTAGGACTCCAAGTAAAAATGGCAGGAAGGGCACCTCCATAGCCCCTTTGCTCACCTGGCAGCAATGTCCACATTCCAAGTGTCAGTGGAACTGGCCACAGGAAGCTGCCCACCTGCACAGTCTGAACCCTTAACTGGTGCCCAACTTCATGTTTACTGAGAGGCCACCATGCACCCCAAGCTGTGATGTACCATGCTGTGTACCAAATTGTGAGATAAATCCTCAGAGGCAAAACCACCAGTATATATGAAATCCACAATGATTTTCTCGGCACTGTGTGATGAATACTTGTAACACAAAATACATACACACACATATCACTCATGGAATAAAAATGGAGAACACACAATTTTACTAAATGACACACTGTGGGTTAGGATCTCATGGCTTCACTTTGTTGGGAAATTATCTAGAAATGAGCTGGGGTGGATAATGACCTCCCTTAGAAGAATACTTCTGGCCTCTCAGTGGCCCTTCAAAGCAATCGCTAAGCCGATTGTTCTGCAAGAATGGCAGAGCTCAGCAAAACCTCCCATAGCTTTTACTGAAATCTACTTTCCTCTGGGGACCTTGGTCTACACTGACCTGCAGTAAGCTTAGCATTAAAGGCTCAGCCCAGGGAAACCAGGCCTAAAATTTTTCAACTCTTCCTGAGACTAGATAGATGGGTTTCATCCTGGCATACAGTATTAGTCAGCCTTCTGTCATCTGGCTGAGGCATATTCTCTTAAGATATTTACCTGGATTAAAGATAAACTGTATCTCCAACTCCTGTCTTTTACTTAGTTGGTTCTGAACTCCAATGGGGAAATTAGGATGGTTACTCGGCAAGCCCCCCTCAAACCTTCAATTCCACTCCACCGCCGTAACAGCCTCAAATACAAAAAGATTTCTCTAGGTGGTTTAGCAGCATTGGATCAGCAGCCCCTAACTCTCCTCCTGCTATTATTGCTATTATTAGTGGTTTTTGCTGAAGATGCTTTGCTTTATTATTTTGCCACTTCGAGTTGCCTGTGGTTCCAAAGACCATAGGTCCTTCAGTTAGTGATGCTCAACAATGGCTACCCTTCCAAGGCAGCCACTTAAATCAAAAGCTCTCCAAAATAGCTGTTCATTTTGATTGGAACAGGAAAAAGAAACACCAACAGATTATCACAGTTATATCTGGCACAGCCATCAGAAAAATAACCTAGCATTGTTTTATTTTTTTCCAGATTCCCAAAGATATTTTTCTTCTGCTTAATATCACCCAAGCCCTTCTTTGATCAGGCAGCTTACATAGGAACAAGCCAACAATACATCCCTGTCTCATCCCTCTATCACTGAGGAGGCATTAAAAATTCAACTGCCTCTTCTTAGTGAACAATTATCTCACTCATTGGCTTGATTCACTGATCTCTTAATGACAGCTTTCCTGCTGTTTCCTTTGAATGTTTAAAATATGAAACAACCCTGTCTTGTCAAGCTGAAAACTGTGGCTGAGTTTTTCGTAGCTGTTTCCAATAAATAATTTCAAGGGGTTTCAAATTACCCATCATCTGACAGCTCTAGGGAAGATTTTTTCATCTCCTTTAGGCACAAAAAGCCATTTCTAACCACTGCACTGTCCCACTGATTACCCTCAATGATTTTCAAAATTGGTTCCATTCTTCTGAAAGAATCTCTTACTCCATCAATATTGATGGATGCTTTGAATGAACCCATGCTCAGGAAGAGTTATATGTGAGAGTCCTTCCATGGCAAGGAGGAGTTAGTAAATGGGTTATAAAGATTAGAATGGGATACTGATCACATTTCTATAGTACTTTATTAAAAGATACATGGGTTGAGAAGAGCTAGGATGGAGGGGGCACCTAAAGTAATTTCTAATGGCAGGAGGCACAAGTAGGATCTTCACAAAAGGGAGAGTCAAGTTGCTGAAATATTCTGATTGGGGAAGAAGTCACCATGGCTTGCTTTCTTTAATCCCACAGAAGGATGCAGGGCCAACTCCTGGAGGGGAGTTAGAGAGGAATGCAATCCTCAGTGCTTACATAGCTGGTGGAGGAAGGCTGAGATAACAAATGAACTCTGTAGTAAGGAAAAGGTTCTAGAGAATCTTGAGAAATAAGAGCGCTTGACTAAAGCAGAGAAGTTGTAAAACTAGAAAATGCAGCCTTTTGGTATCTTTATGCCCAGAGGAACCGAGGCCAAATGCCAAGAGCTAAAAAGGGGTGGAAGAAGGTAGTGGGGGGACAAACTTGAATCCTAACTAATCCAGAATTCATTCTTACTCTTGTATAGGAATTATGAATCTTTTAAAAAGGTTTATTATGAAGTGAAAAATAAGAACAAGGTTGAATTAACTTTTGATGGCCCAAATTAGCAGGAAGAGATCCTAATGCCTCTACGTACATTTCATTAAATCTTGCATTATGTCTTATTGATATTGAACTTTTTAAGATACAGTTAAGCACAGCAATATTTTAAAGTATTTTTTTTTTAGGAAAATCATGCTTTTTGACAAATCTATGAGCTAAGCCCAGGAAATAAAGTGCTTCCTGGACCCAAAGAGCTCACAGGCTATTTGCAAAAAATACCCATATTACCTACCCTAATAGATAGAGGAGATGCTTTCCCTTTGCGGATCATCACTGGGGGAGGAGGAGGAAAGGGTCCCTTTCCAGTGTTCTTGATCTCACCATCTATCTAATTACATGAACCAGAGACCTGACAGTCCACACACCCTCACCCCCAAATTTGGTCCCCCACCGTGTCTATTGATGTGACCACCTTACATAGATTCTAAGCTGGTCTACTTGTCTGGAGCAGCCACTGCCCCCATCACCCCAATCCCCATCATTGTCCAGGTAACTGGAGTAGCTTTGAACTGTTCTGCCCACAGGCACACTGACACTCCTCTGATCTGCCTTATGAACTGGAGCCAGAGTGACCTTTCCAAAGCACAAATTTCATTGTACCCCCCCAGGCTAAGAAACCCTCTCCCCTTCATCATGCAGTCCCTTGAAGGACCATGCTCCCTTCCACAGTGCTTTTAAAATAAACAATGCCGATCCTTCCGCCCTCATCCATTGCTCTACATCTCACCAACTCTTATTCAACCTTTAGAAGCTGACCAAATATTACATTTCTTAAATTGGTCTCACAGCAGGTGAAATTTTACATTTGTTTATGTGATTTGATTAACCACTGGCTCTCTGACCAGACAAAGCATTAAAATACATGTTCAATGGATAAATGGCCATAAAAAAAAAAGGGTTGCAAAGTGAGATTCATTAAAAAAAAGGGGGGGGCCCAAAGACAGACTTACAGAAACAGCCTTTTGAGTTGGGTCATAAAAGGTGAATGGTTTATTAAAAGAATTTGGAGCATTTGAGGCAGAAGGAGTGAAAATGCAGTGTATTTCAGGAATGTAGATCCCCTGCCATAGTGGACACAGAGAGGGAGTAGAGTGACTGGAGATATGGGTACAGAATTATGCTTGAACAATGTGATGTGAAGCAGTAAGAGGCACAGGGGACGTGTGGACTTTACCCTGGTTGATGGGGACTTCTGAGAGTTAACCACGGAATGGAATGATCTAGGACACAGTAGGTACAAAGATTGGAAGGAGTAGATCCTGCAGGCAAGAGACCCATTAGGTGGGGCGCCTGGGTGGCTCAGTTGTTAAGCGTCTGCCTTCGGCTCAGGTCATGATCCCAGGGTCCTGGGATCGAGCCCCGCATCGGGCTCCCTGCTCAGCGGGAAGCCTGCTTCTCCCTCTCCCACTCCCCCTGCTTGTGTTCCCTCTCTGTGTCTCTGTCAAATAAAATCTTAAAAAAAAAAAGAGACCCATTAGGTGGCTGATAAAGACTTACACTAATATGGTAAATAAAATCTAGAGAAAGGGTCCACTGTGAGGACATTTTGGAAAGTCCGTGGGTGACAGAGGAGCTGTCAGGGGTTGAAAGAGGAAAAAATAAAGTTACTGGATAGATGGTGTGGTCACCAACTGAAGTAGAGGCCTTAAAAAGAAGGTTAGGCATGACGGAGTTAGAGAACAAATAATTTCATGTATGTATCTGTCTGATATCCAAGTACAAATGTGCAACAGGCCACTGGACACTAGCCACCATCCTCCGGGAAGCAGCTGTGGTGTGAGGGCGGAGTGTGGAAGGTGCCCTGTGATGTACACCATGACTCCCACCCAATCCAGGAAGGGCAAATGAGCTGTTCCAGCAGATACGCAGTTAATTTTGTGACACAGTATTATCTGATTTTGAAGCCACATAGGAGCTTCGTGGGAAAGAAATCTATGAACAGGTATCCGTGTAAGCTGTGAGGAGTCAAAGTGACTTATTTGCCATTTATTCCTGCATTCAGATCATCTAGCTTGGACCAAATTGTACAGAAGTGGTTATATTGTGGTAGTTAAGAGGACCGGGCTCTAGTAAATTACCCAATCCAATCCATATTCAGCAGCTTTAGACTTTGAAAAAACTAACTTCTCTCCATTCCAGTTCCTGATTTTTAAGAGGTGGACAATATAGTTCCTACCCCATGGCACTGAATGAGGCAGGGTATGTTAATACTTAGGACTGTAACTGCCATGTAGTAAATGTTCTTTCAGTAATAGCTTTTTTTTTACTTACCTACTTGTCATGTTTAAAGAATATGAGGGTAAGGAAGGTGTTTTATGTAAAGAAAATGGCATAAAGAATGTGTGTGTGTGTGTGTGTGTGTGTGTGTGTGTGTGCGCATGCACGTAGAGACAGAGGGGGGGAGAGAGACTCTAAATGAAAAGAAAATGTGTTGACACTAGGAAGAAGTAAAGTAACTGGTGTGGAAGCAATGTAGCAGGGTTATTAAAGAGTACCAACTTTGAAGTCTGATTGATATGGGCTTTTTTTGATATGGGTTTTTTGTTTTTTAACTTAAATATAATTGTCATATAAGTTTAAGGTGTACATGTTGATCTATTTATATATTAAAATAGGATAACCACAGTAGAAAAAAATAGAGTTCAATTCCACAAGCATACATATATGAAGATGCTATGTGCTGGTACTGAGCTAGGCAATGGAATGGGGATTCAAAAATAAATTTACGCTGATACCCTTAAGGAGCTTGCTCACCTTCTACTGAAGGTGGTCACTGTTCGGTGGAAACTAAGGGGACAGGGAGAACAGACAAATACTGAAGGACAAACTTAATGGACAAATAAAATGAGAACTACCAATATCCACTAGATACAAACTAGTGCCCTCATCCCAACAAAGCCTGTCAGTTTATAACAGGACTCTACTTTTTCCAATTTGCATGTAATTTGGGAAACAAGGCTGCTCCTTTAGGTGCTATCATTATGGGAAGAGAGTGTGAGTTTTCAGAATCTAATCATTACCCCAGTCCAGGTAGGACTCCCTACTATTTAGCAGGTAGTTAACATTTCATATTTTAGGTTATATTTGGTAGCATAAAGATATTAAAGTTTCAGAGGTTAGGTCAAGTTGTCCAAGAACACAAAGCCACTAAGAAATCAAATCAAGGTTGGGTAACTTAAGTTTGCATGACCGTATTCAGTGCACCTGGATAACCTTCTTTACACAAAGGTCAGGGGGACCTTAAAGGGACAGTTACCTAAGGATGATCTAAGCAGGGATGGAGAGATGGAATTCTGGCAGGTTTTCTGAAATATTTATAAGCTTTGAAATGAATAGTTTTACTAACATGGATAAGTGGATGATGTCAATGTCTTTAAGTAGCTATTATCTGGGAATTCATTTAGTCACAGAATTTGAAAATTGAAAGGACCTTGGAGGTCATGTGATTTTTACCTCCCATTCCACATAGAAGCTTCTTTTTGTAGCAATTGTCAGAATTTCAGAGCATACAGTTTCTCCAAAAACTCAATCTCACAAAGACCTCCTAGAAATCATCTAACCCAACCCCTTGATTGGAATTTAAGGCCCGAAGTGTCCAAGTGACACATTTAGTGGTAGGGACACCTACAACAGGTATCTAGAGGTAGCCCAGAAAGCAGACCATTTAGATTCAAACCCTACTGCCTCAGTTTAAGATCTCAAAATTAAAAGGAAAAAAAAGCAAAAAAACCCCCTCAATTTACAGATGACTCTATCATACATTTTTCATAGTTTAGAAATGCTATTTGAGACTAGAAGGTTAGATGTATGGAATCCAATTTAAAATTGCATACTAACATGTTGGTAATCAGATATACTGGTGCTAGGAAGAACGCCTGGCTTTTGACTGGTTCAAACGTACATGAACGATAGGAAAAGTCTAACAAACCCTTGAGGGGATCGATAGCACTATTGTAACTATAGACAACATTGCTGAATAGATTACCCAGTTAGCTTGCATAGATGCCAGAGAGGGAACATTCCTATCCCTTACTTAACTGCCTTTGGGGTGGGATAGAACTAAATATTCGGAATAAAGTTTATTGTGGAAGAACCTGCCAGTTGAAGATAATGGCCTCTCATCCTCACAAGGAGGGTATTATTCCATCCTTTCCTCAGTTTTAGGAGGTGAAGTTGAGAAAGTTACTCTAATTCATCCTTTATGCCAAATAAGTGACAGACCCTTTACCGAGATTAGTGGTTCATCTATAACTTAGCAGTCCAGAGTCAATAAGCCTCCTGTGAAACCTTTCAAAGTAGGATACATTAGGAAGAAAATGCAACCCTACATCCTGGATTTCAAATTACACCACCTACCTGTCCAGGTGATTCAGTGAATAGAGTTCTACATGTAAGTAGTCATGTTCTCCCCCCCACCCCCCCCATTGCAGGCATTCAGGGGACATTCTTCCTAGCTCTGTCTGGAGAGAAAGCTCTACAGCAGTTCTTAGCCAGGGGTTGCAATGTGTTCAGTTACTCAGTGCCAAGGGACATAGCAGGTTAAGCTTTCTAATTTATAATTTCCATCAAAATTTAGTGACTCCCTGTTGACCATATACAGGATAAAGTCTGAATTGCCTTGTGATAGGCTTAGGCTAGCATTCAAAATATTCCACACTCTGGCTTGAATTTCCCATTTCGTGTTCTGCCCAGCCATTACATTCTCCAGGCCTTCTCTTCAATCTAAACTGGACTGTCTTCCAAACATATACTGTCCTACCTCCACATTTTTCCTAAGGCCATTGTTTCCCCATCCTCAGATGCCTTTATCATTTACCCAGACTCTACGCACCCTCCAAGATCCAATTTTAATTCTAGCTCATTTGTTGAGCAAATAATCGCTACTTTTATGCTAACTCCTATAGTATGGGCTAGGTATAACTAGGTATACAACAGTGCTTTAAGGTCCTATCCTAGTTGGGGGGGGGGGGGGCCGTGGGAAAGAGAAGAACTAGGAAAACAAATCAACGTGCAAGAGCCATGTACAAAAGGTACTATGAAGGAAATCATGTATGCTAGAAAAAAACATTTTAGTGAAGTGATTTTTTCCTTACCATGATGGTCAGAGACACCTCTGAAGAGTAGCCATTTGAGATAAGACTGAAAATATGAAAAGAAACCAGATGTCCCGAGAGCACCCCAGGTCAGGATTCCAGGGTCTGCAAAAGCTTTGGATGGTAAAGGAACTGGAAGCAGAAGGACAGTGGCCAGAAGCAAGGTTGGAAATCCCACAAACTTCCTAGTTGACAAAAATCTGCCTTTTCTCTGAACTCTTTCCATCTATACCACCCATTACATTTATCGGCATAAATGGTCTATGATGGTCACTTGCTTTTAATCTTCTCTCCTTACATAGGCAGTTCCAGAAGATCAATTATCCTGGCTGCCTTGGTTCCCAGTACTCATCAGAAATAAAAGCCCATGAAAGGTGTGCAACAAGTGATTGTCGAGTGAAACACCCCAATTCCTTAAGGGCAGGACATTCTCTCGTCTAACATCCCTAGACAGAGCTAGTACATATGAAGCGTTTGCTCATGGAATCCCCTTTTACTCTGGGAGAGTGGATTTGCAGTCACTCTAAACCTGATGGGAAGACTCTGCCTTTTAAATTGTAAACGCTTCTGTACTCTGTCCCTCTGTGAGGGGTCCACTGGCAGCCACATCTAAACAGAGTTCTCCCTACTCTACTTACCTGGCCTCCCAACGGGAGGTGAGCCCATGTCCAGTAAGAAACACTTACCAGTCCTAAATAACGTGTATATATTTATAACGGTTAATGTATTTACTTAGAAAACATTCAAAAATAAACTGTAATAATAACAATATTTAAAAATTATGAAGAGACAAACCATTTTATTTCACAGAGAAAGCAATGTGATTAAATAGGCTTCATTTACTAAGATCTCAATTAAATCTTTTGTCTGGGTCTAAATCCAGCTTATTTCACTACCTGTTTCAACCGCTCCATACCTGAAAATGCTAACTCAAAATTGTATAAATTTAGATAGACTAGATCATTGGCGGTATATAGTAAATAATTCCCCCCTACTACCCATCAGCTATTCGATTAATAGATTTCTATCTCTCTTTCTTCAGACATCAATCAGTTGCTCTGAAAACCTAACTGTTAAGTTCTACCTTTTTCTGTATTCAGACAAAGGTGTTTAAAACACTCATTCAAGGGTGCCTGGGTGGCTCAGTCATTAAGCATCTGCCTTCGGCTCAGGTCATGATCCCAGGGTCCTGGGATAGAGCCCCACATCAGGCTCCCTGCTCAGTGGGGAGCCTGCTTCTCCCTCTCCCTCTTCCGCTCCCCATGCCTGTGCACTGTCAAAATTTTTTTAAAAAATTAATACAAAAAAACACTCATTCAGCTGGATTGTGGACTCTGCTATGTTTAACCTATGTATAATTATGACATGATTTATAGGGAAAATCATGTAATAAGAACACTGAAACAGCCTTAAAGAAACAAAACTCCCTCATCCATGGGTTAGTGATAATTTTTCTGGATTTTTCTATTTTTTTTTAAATGGGGGGGATGCGTTAATCTAGTACTTATTTTTTAAAAAATCACCTTACCTGACAGAAAATTGGTCAATTTTTATGTATCTGCTTAGTAGCACACCATTCAATACTTTAGAAACAGCCATTCAACAGAATCTCTAAGAATAGGTGTATATTCCTAGTACTTGTAAGTCAGATAATCTAAGTACTTTGCCATAAAGTAACAGGAAATCACTGGGATACAAAAGATTTTCATGGTAACCACACATTTCATTACATAGTATTACAAACACAACTGTATTTTAAAAGCACTTGGTATTGGGGCACCTGGGTGGCTCAGTCAGTTAAGCATCTGCCTTCAGCTCAGGTCAGGATCCTTCAGCTCAGGTCAGGTCAGGATCCTGGGGTCAAGCCTGCCATGGGGCTCCTTGCTCAGCAGGGAGTCTGCTTTTCCCTCGGTCTACCACTCCTCCAGCTTGTGCTGTCTCTCAATCCCTCTCTCTGACAAATAAAATCTTAAAAAGAAAAAAGAAAAGAAAAAAGCACTTGATATCTAAAACTATATGAGGACATCCTCCAACTTGTACACCTCAGGCTTCAGCTTGTTGATGGAAATATTTTGCCTGTAAGTTGTTCAGTTAATTAATTTCACATGCAGAGTCCTCTGTAAACCTAACCCAGAACTTAAAATTTTGTTTTTAATGCTAATTGAAGCAGCTGTTCTATCCATGGTTACACTTGGTTTTCTGATAAAATATGGCCTAATATTGAAAATAACTCTTACAGTGGAGAATAGGTCTTCTCTAGCACATGCTTCCTTCTTTGAATCATCAAGTCCTTCATATATTTTAATATTTAAACCTAACCTAGAAAACACCACGAACACTGAAGCTTATTAAAAAGGTGTGTTTCCTTCAACTACACAGCAAACTGCCCACACTGTTCAAAATTTTGTCTCTTCAAGTCATCAGCAATGTTTTCTAATGTGTCACCCTTGTATTTGGTGGCAAATGGGTTTGTGATTTTTATTTTTCAATCAGCCATGCTTGCCATAACAAGAATGAGTACTTTTCCTTAGCATGTGACTTTTGGTCTTTGTTATGTAGTAAATAGTCTCAGGGCTCCCTATGTGTGTGCGCTTCAGTTTCATAAAATTTTATAATATACCAGAGTATAGGACTTTAAAGTTTGCTGTACAAAATTATAGAAGTGAATTTTCCTGGGTGTTTAATTCTCAAATAACTTGTAAGCCATTACAGCTACATACTATAATTGACCAAGAGGTCTTTTGTTCTGGTCACTTCTAAGATCTTCTCTTTGTTTTTGATGTCCTACAGTTTCCCTGTGAGATGTATAGATTAGATCTAGGGCTTTCATTAATTCTGGATCATCACCGGCATTAACTCCTTAAAATAGCCTTCACTTTCTCCTTTCAGAACTCTTATTAATAGATGCTTGACCTTGTATTCATGGCTCTTAAACCCTCTTTCACTTATCTTACCTTCCTATGGGATATAATATGTAAATCCTTCGGAGATCCTTCACTAATTAGAGTCCACTAATCCCGCTTATCTGTACTTTAAAAGTTGATGGATCTAAAAGCAGATGAAGTTCAATGATAATTTTTTCATTTCTAAACTCTAATCTGGTTCTTGTTCAAATCTTGGGTTTTTGGTTTCCGCCCCCCCCCCCCAAACAATATAGCATCCTGTTCTTTGTTTTTGATGCCTTTTTTTTTTTTTTTTTTAAATAACTGCAGGAGATCATTCCCCCACCCACCTTACCTTTGGTAACACGCTGTTCTCTAGTTAAGAGTCCGTGGTGGTTTTTTTTTGGGGGGGGGGTGGGGGTATTCTCTTTGTTCATTTGTTTCTTAAATTCCAAATGAGTGAAATCATAGGATATGGGTCTTTCTGACAGACTCATTTCACATAGCATTATGCTCCCTAGCTCCATCCATGTTGTTGCAAATGGCAAGATTTCATTTTTTCTATGGCCGAATATTATCCCATTGTGGATCTATATCACATCTTCTTTATCCATTTATTTATCAGTGGACATTTGGGCTGCTTCTATAATTTGGTAAATAATGCTACAATAAACATAAGGGTGCGTATATCATTTTGAGTTAGTGCTTTTGTATTCTTTGGATAAATACCCAGTGCAATTACTGTATCCTAGGGTAGTTCCATTTAACTTTGAGAAACCTCCATACTGTTTTGCAGTGTCTGCACTAATTTGTATCCCCACCAATGGTGCAAGAGGTTTCCTTTTTTTCCACATCCTCGCCAACACCTATTGTTTCTTGTATTGTTGACTTTAGCCATTCTGACAGGTGTAAGGTGATCTCATTGTAGTTTTGGACTGCATTTCCCTGATGATAATCTAGTGGGCCTATATCAAGATTTAAAAGCTTCTACATAGCAAAGGAATCAATCAACAAAACTAAAAGACAACCTACTGAATGGAAGCTATTTGCAAATGACACATCCAGTAAAGGGGTGTTATCCAAAATATATAAAGAACTTCTACAACTCAACACCCAAAAAACAAATAATCCAATTACAAAATGGGCAGAAGACACAAACATTCCTCCAAAGAGGACATACAGATGGCCAACAGACATGAAAAGAGGTCTAATATTTTTAACAAATTTAATGGTCTCTCTGGCAACTATTAAATGAAGTGTTTTATTGGGGGAGGGGACAAGGTACAGTCACCTGTTTGTTGCTTTTACTGATTCTAGCTCATGAAGGGCTGTTCCCTTATGTGGCTCAAAATTCTAGATTATGGTCTTATTCAGTGAGGATTTATCTGTGGAATTATGAAGCCTCGATTGAGGTTTCATCCCTCCTAAGAGGTTTTGTACTTTCTCCACTAGTTATTCAAGCAGCTTTCTAGTAAAGGACTTTTTAATGTTAGTGTCTTCGCTAATACATATATTGGAGGGCCCCTAGACCACACAGGACATAGAAATTTGAACCTCAAACTTAAAGGATATCTAGAAACTCTTCTTCTCAAGGCCCTAGAAAGATGGGCAAAAATCCTTGACCTCTCCTTTTGATAGGGAGCTTTTCCTAGTCTGCTACCATTTTGTACTAAAAGCAACCAGGATTTCTTGGAGAAAGGCTAATTCCAGAGCTGGGACGAGATAAATTTAAGAGGAGTCTGCAACATCTTAAACTACAATAAAGTAAGGAAGTGCTCAAAGAATAAGGAGGGTAGGTAAGGGGGGGGGGGGAGAGACACTCTTTGGTTCACAAACATAGTTTTAAGGGATTCATACTGGCCAAATATGGGACAATTTGAGCTACAAAATGATAGTTATAGGCTATAATCTATTTAAAAAATCCATGAGTTCATACTGTTCTAAGAGTTCTTATAGAATGCCAGCTAACATAGAAGGAATTATTCAGTTAAAAATTCATAAAGGAATGCTAAAAAACGTTGAAGTTTGAGGACCAGGATATTTGAAAGTATCTCACAGTAGCTCTCCAAAAATTCCTATTTAAATACCAAAGGCAAGATAGTAACTTTCTAGTGGAGAAGCTAGACAGACACCATCTTCACCAAAAGATCAAATTAACATCACCAGTAATAGGACAAATCAACAGCAAATGCCTCTGAACTGTGATGCATGGAGACCTTCATTTTCCCACTTCTGTAGTATTCCTGCCCCAAAAGCATACCTGAATCCAATTATGTAGAAATAGACAAATCCAAACGGAGGTATATTCCGCAAGATAACTGGCCTGTACTCAAAAATGTCAAAGTAAAAGTAAGGCTGAAAAACTGTTTTAAAGGATACAAGAGACAGGGCAACTAAATGTAATGTGACTCTGGATTGAATCCTGGAGCAGGGAACGTGGATTATCCATGTTCAATTTTCCTGATTCTGATCATTGTAATAGGGTTATTTAAGAGCATTTCCCTGTCCTTCCATAATGCATAGTGACATACATAGGAATAACAGCACAAGGTCTCCAAATTATTTCAAATGGTTCAGGAAAAAAATGTACACACATACATGGAATGATAAAGTAAATTTACATTTTAAGAAAAAAGGTAAATAATTGGTGAATCTGGGTAAAGGGTACACAAGAAATCCTTGTGCTCTTCTTGCAACTTCTTTGTTTGAAGTATCTAAATTGAAATTTACAAAAAAAAAAAACTGAATGATCGCATAATCTACATACCCAGTGTATGTCAAATGTATTATATTTCATATAGTAAAAGCCAACTAAGGAGTAAGGATGTACTTCTGACCCTCTGCGCTCCTCCCTTATGCTCTTGTGACCCACAACCCAGAACTATCCTCCCTACTATTGAATGGGGGCACCAGTTTCAACCTCTATGCTAACATTCACAAAGCTTAGTTTCTTGAGATAAAAAACAAACAAAAAAACCCACCTAAACTGAAGTCTTAATATTTTCTTCCTATAGCCCAACATGGTTTGAAGTTCAACACAAAAATCCACTTGGGAGATCACTATTCTAAAATTATAAATTACAGGGAACGCTTTTTGCTTACTAAGTGTTGGACACTATTCCAAGTGTTTCATATACAATTTCTTAAATAATTCAGTGAGGCAGGGGATAGTAGGACTTCAATGGGAAAACAGAGGCCAAGAGATTAGGTAACTTACAGATTGATGAACTAGTAAGTGCTAGAAACAGAAGTTGAACTGAAGTAGCTGAAAGTACGGACTCCAAAGCAGAGCGGCCATACAGAATACCTTGTTCTTTCAAGTATTCTGTTCCATGCAAATACATGTGCCATTCAGCTTTGGATCCTTAGCTCTTAGCACACTGTGTGACAACGGTCTCAACAGATACTCGAGCTGACCTCACTAGCACTCACTTCTGTTCTAGGATCTTGCATGGTCATTCACAATAATGGTATGTGATACAACTGGGTCTCCATTTTTGCAGAGGAGAACCCTGAACTAGATAAGTATTCCTGAGATTGTTTCTACAGAATAAATTTGTCATTCTGCAGCCTTCAGTTTGGACCTTTGCACCCATCTTTGGTCAAGGAATGCTAGTTGCCTATGAAGTATTGCCAGGAGATAGCTCATGTTCCCTGTATTGGGTAGAAAGTCATTGTTTAGAGGACCATCAGCAAGCCCACTCAAATCACACATTATTTGTAAAGCTGTTTTTATAATATTAGATCTGTATCTGTACAGTGCCCTTGAAGGGATATTTCACATTGTTAGGCTTACTTTCAATATTTGAAAGCCCTGATTTGACTTCAGACATATTTCATTGATTACTGTGGAAATTTCTCCCTAATATTATTTCAAACTCTGGCAGTTAAATACAGATAGATACCTTTCTAGACAAGAATCTGTTCATTATCCTTAATATTTAGATGTGCTAAGAAAATCTATTCTCTGACAGCTAGATATTCATGATAGTGATCATCAGTATGGATGAGAAAACCAATGAATTTCCTAAGTAAAATCTAAGAAGTTTAGCACTTCATTCCGAGGGGAAGAAAGGTGTTGGGGGGGTGGGGAGGAAGAGAAGCACATGTGGAAATAAGAGCCTCCATCCTTCTACAGTTTCTGGGGTTTTTTTTTTCCTTATTTTTTACCATATGTGCGCATTTTTAAACTAGAAAATCT
Organism: Phoca vitulina; assembly: GCF_004348235.1. Classification (NCBI taxonomy): domain Eukaryota; kingdom Metazoa; phylum Chordata; class Mammalia; order Carnivora; family Phocidae; genus Phoca; species Phoca vitulina. Next base: position 22,682,060 of record NW_022589730.1, read on the forward strand.
AAAACATAATTATATTAATCGGATTTGGTCAGGGAAATATAGTAATTCTTTTATTCTAAAAGACTTTGCTGTTGCAGTGCATTTACTGAAGCGTATTGCCCCTGGAAATGCTTAAAATGAAACAAAATAAACAACTGCTAGTCATCCTGTCCAAAGTGGAAGAGATAAGGCCTGTCCTGAGGAACCATACAATTGAATACAACATGCTGGAAATCTATTCCTATGTATACATTTCTTTCCGAAGTGATTGGAGGTATGTGTCACTCCCAGAATTAGGGCTCAGGGAGGTGGAAATACCATTCTGACCAGTGGAAGGTACATACACACAAAGAAACGTATAGACCTGATTAAAGACTAATAAAACGTGGACTTAATGCTAAAGGTTGAAATTTGAAGGAAATTTTATTCTAAGGCCTAGAAATCCACCTGAAGCAAGCAGCAGGATAGGATTCACAGAAGGACTCCACCAAGCTACTGACGGAGGATGTCCACCCAAGCTGTTCCAGGCAGGTCCCTGGCTAGCATGAGGAAGAGTCAACAGCAGGTGCTGGGGACTTGTTCCTAGAGTCTAGTCTAGGGGCAGGGAACACCATCCTGGAGGACTAGACACTTAAGGCAGGAACGCCTTTGCCGGGAAGAAGGTATAACGCAGTTACTGAATAACGAGGGAAAGGTGAGAGGCTGAAGCCCTGTTGCATGGAACTAGGAGGTCACCAGCACAATGTGATGAGCGGCAAGGCAGGGTGAGGCAAGTTACTGGCTCCTTCAACTTTAGCCAACTAAAGATAGGACTGGGGAGTGGGGAGCTGACTTCCTGGATTGATAGGAACTCAGCTATGAGGGACTACAGGGCCAAAGAGCCCAGCAATTGAACTGAAAGCCAGGTCTGAAGGACATTAATGGGCCAAGCTACAGGGCAATGGCAGTTCTTCCTTTTTTCTCCCGCTTACTTCCCTCTCTAGTCCAGAATTTATTCCAATTGTAACCCTCGTTACTCAATATTGAGGTCTATTTCATGTTACTCTTACCCAGCAGATAAGCTTTGTGAGAACTTGGCCAATGTCTATTGTGGCAACTGTTGAATCTCAAACATCAGTGAATAAGTGATTGAATCTCCACCTGGCTAAACACACAGGACTCTCTCACAGTAATAAGGAACATCCAAAAGCCCCCTGGTTGAGACTGAATGGTTCAGAAAGAAGACCCTGCCTGCTGCTGGTACTCTGAACTAATGCCTGGTCTCTTTGCTTGGATCCCTGAACCTGATACCTCAGTTGCTGGGTACTGATGCCTGGCCTTTGAACCCCAGCAGACCATTCATGGCTTGTTTGAAACTCTGAGCGTAGCTTGTTCAAAGCTCCTGTGGATTGCCCCAACCCTCCCTTTGCCCTTGATGTACCCCTGTCAGACAGAGACGTACTTACGGATTCACTCTGATCTAGGCATGCCCCTATTTCAGTCCTTCCAAAGCAGCTCTAGCTCAGCCACTGGTTTTGGGCATTATCTCTGGTCCAGCGAGGTCTACTCAGTCCTTGCCTACCATTCTAGCCCAGCATCCACCAGGACCTTAACACGGCAGCCTGCTAGTCAACAGAGAGTGATCAAGGCTGTCATTAAGAATTTCCTCACTGGGGCGGCTGGGTGGCTCAGCCATTAAGCATCTGCCTTCAGCTCAGGTCATGATCCCAGGGTTCTGGGATCGAGCCCCACATCGGGCTCCCTGCTCTGCAGAGAGCCTGCTTCTCCCTCTCCCACTCCCCCTGCTTGTGTTCCTGCTCCTGCGAACTCTCTGTCAAATAAATAAAATCTTAAAAAAAAAACAAAACTTCCTCACTACTGTTAAAACACTTTGTTCTTCTAGGTATCAAAATAAGTACCAGAACTCCTAAACTATAAAGCAATTGCACGGATAGCATAGATGTACATATATCCACATGGATATATAAAAACAAAGTGTTAATTAACCAAAAGCTTAAAATGTTAATAGTTTCCACACAGTTTTATAATTGCATTGAGCCAAATGACTAATGTGGTGTGGTCAAATGTTTAGCAGCCGTTCCCAGCAATTTGAAGGTTAGATATTCCACCCTGCCAGACTTTAAGGCAACTTTATGATTAAATCCTGGGGCTATCCATTGGTAATATAACTACACAATCCTTTGATACACATTTACCCCTTAGTGATGGAGATGCCCCAAGTAGTTTCATGGGGGATGGGTTCAAGGTGCAAGAGACATTATCCAGTGCCAGGGAAAACAGAGCATAAAGGACAGCTTGCAAGCATTATTTCTACAATACTTTAGAGAAAGACTGTGTTGGCAGAAAACCACCATTTAAGGTAGATCTGCCTAGTGTATGCATTAAACAGAGTTCAGTGTGTTGCATGATCACCCCTGCTCAGTCTCAATCATCTTAAAGGAAAAGACAACCTTGAAACTGAGATCACTCCAACCTGGACAAGATTATATTGCTCCTTCTCAGACACATGAAAACAATGTTAGAGCTCTCCTAAGAGGCCACAATCACAGAGCAGAGAGTCTGTGTACATGTGCAAATTGCTTGCCATATACTTAAGGTGTCAGGAGAGTACAGGTCTTCATTTGGTAAAATCGAATTAAATCCGACTCAACTCTCAGCCTGCCTCGTATCATTACCGGCTCCAGCATCATTAACCCTTCCCTAAAAGAGGTCTTCCAGCCTACAACTGCGGTGGTAATTATTGCCGCTATAGCCCCGAGATGCACCATCGGCCCCAGGTTTTACCAGCTGTCCAGCACTGTTGTTCCATCCAAAGCAGAATCTCACTCACCCAGTTGCTGTCAAAGTCACAGTTGTCCATTTGGAGCTGCGCAGCCTCACAAATTGTTTGACTTTCTCCACAGAGAGTCCTCTGCTCAGGTTCTCGAGGCAATAGTACTTAAGGCTCTTCCAGGTACCCATGCTGGTTGCCAGCCCCACCTCGGAGGTATAGCCTTCCAGGGGCTCAGGAGCCTGTCCTCTCACACCTAGCCCACAGTCTCCTAACCTTAACTATGTGGCAACAGCTGCTGTTCAGCCTGAAGCACATGGCCTCCATTTCTCCTCCTCCTGAGACCATCCAGTCTAATTGCACCAGAGGACTTTTCATGGGGGGGGGGCGGTCATGGAACTTGAGCTCTAAGCAGCTTTTAGCAAAAGCTGGTCAGATCTTCTTGCTTGAATCAGAATCCCTTCCCCCTTCAGCTTTAATGCCACACTCCCTTGGTTTTCCTTCTTTGTGGGAAATTCTTTCTCCGTCTGCATTGCCAAGTCTCTAAGAGTTCAGACTACTTCCATAAACACTTGCTATATCACATTTGCTCAGAGTGCTTTGCAGAGATCACCTCATTGATGCCTCCGGTCTTTTTAGATTTCTTCCCTATTTTCCAGATTTCTAGGTTATCTCGCTCAATCTCATGGCCTCAAATACCATCGACTCACGGACTCCCTATTTAGGTCTCTGGTCCCAGCGTTTCTTTGGAACTCCAAATTTGTTTGCTATACCCCCTACTCAACATTTCCACTTGCACATCTGACAGGAATCTCCAACTTGTGTCCATAATTAAATTCTTCCCCTGCCCAGCTATGCCACTTCCCACCACCACCAAGCCTCCTACAGGACAAATAGCAAGTCCATTCATACTAAGATGCTCAGGCCAAAAATTTGCAGTCCTATTTGATTCCTTGCTCTCTCTAAACCCACAACTAATTTGTTGTCCTATCTTTTCGGTTCTATCTGTGGTCAGAAGGGGACTCTGACCACTTCTCTTCACCTCTGACATCCTGGTCTAAACCAACACCAGCTCTCATCTGGATAAATGGAAGAGTCTTCCAGGAGGACACTCTCCTTCCACTCTTGCCTTGCCATGGTCTATTTCCCCACACAGCAGCCAGAGACGTCAAAAATCTTCCACTAGCTTATCATCCTCTAACAATATATCCAAAGTCCATTCTATAGCTCGAAGGCTGTAGTAGCTCCCTGGCCTACTTCTTTGCCGCTCTCCTGACTCCCTTTGACCACCCAGCTTTCCCAAGCAAGCCTTTGCTCATATTCTTCCATCTGCTTGGAATGTTCCTTCCTGAGGCCTTTGTGTGGTTCACTCCTTGATTTCATTCAGGCCTCTGCTCATTACTTCCTCCGAGGGCCTCTTCGATACTTTCTAAGACAGCAGTCTTTACGCTCTCCTGCCACCCTTCATACTACTTACTTTAGCCCTTCACTATTACCTTGACTTTCTCTTCCTTATGCTTATCCCACTCATGTTTTTATCCTACTTCATGTATTTGTTAGGATTCAGATGGAGTCTCCCAATGGATTAGAAGATATTGTCTTACTCCTGGTTTTATCCTCAGTGCTTAAGAACCTAGTACCCACCCGGGCGCCTGGGTGACTCAGATGGTTAAGCGTCTGCCTTCGGCTCAGGTCATGATCCCAGGGTCCTGGGATCGAGTCCCGCATCAGGCTCTCTGCTCCTTGGGAGCCTGCTTCTCCCTCTGCCTCTCTCTCTCTCTGTCTCTCATGAATAAATAAATAAAATCTTTAAAAAAAAAAAAAAAAAAGAACCTAGTACCCATAATTTTTTAATGGGTAAGTTTTTCCCATTGATTCCCTCTTTTGGCTTAAGCCAATTAGCATTACTGCCCCCAGAAAACAAAAGATTCAACCTAAAAAAAAAAAAAAAATGTTTGTTGTCATAGTTATTTAACCCAATGAAGAGATATTCCTTACCCGATTATAACTCTAGTAACACAGGGACCAGGTTGGCAAATCTCCTCTAAAACTCTTATTGAATTGGCAACAGACACATCGAACAAAGTTTCAAGTTATTTTGAAAGAATGGAATGACCTAAGTGATTTTAAATTCAGAACTCTCACCCCAATAGTTGATCACTATTTTTCAACCTGAGATTCCAGCTTTTCCAACATCTCTACTGTAGGCTTTATAATTACAAAAGGGATAAGGAGACAGAGAATGGTTCACCACTAGTTAAAATTAGCCACTTTATCATACTGCGATTCTCTAGGAAAGCAGATTGTGAACAGACTAACATTCATTTATTTAATGCCTTGGATTTGATATTCAACTCATCCCAGTGTGCCCAAAACTTACCTGGGTATAGCACTGAAAGTCCCAGGTCTCAGGAAAACTCCTGGCCCAACTAGAAGGGCTAGTAATCCTACAAGAATTACTTTTAGGATTTGGGCCTGAGCAACAGGGTACATAGTAGTCATTTACCAAAACAGAAACAACATAGAAAGGGAATAGACAAGGGATGGAATCTTTTTCAACGTGCCTACTAGGCAGCCAAGGGGTAGATGGCTAAAGAAGCCCAAACTTAAAGGCCAGAGTTATAAGTTTTGGACCTGTTATCTTACCAATAGCATTTTAGAGTCACAGCACTGAAGGAGATCACCCAGGGAGTGAGCATGAGAAAGTATCTACCAACATCTCTGGGGACTTTTGCTATAAGAGAAGCTCTCAGTTTAGCTGCCTGAGCACACTCATTGAACACCTGTTCTGTGTCCTGACAGGTATACAAGGAAATAGCCCTCAGGTGGTAGAAGAAGCCATTTTGTAAGATGTGGCAAAAAGGCTTCTTTTTCTTTTAAGGAATAGAATACCCAAAGCCAGCATCCCCAACGTTTTTTCATCCCATCAGGCCACACAATTTTCTAAACAAAAATCAATGATTTCTGGCTCAACATGGTCTCTAACTAGAAGATTCCAACACAAACTCGATCAACCGAAGATATCCATTAAGGCAGTTTTGATAGAGATGGCAGAATGAAAACAGGTTCTTACTTCTGTTCTCTTGTGAATTACTTACTGAAACTACAGGATGGGTTTTGTTCCAGACTTACAGACCAAAAGAAAGGAAAACAGAAGAAAAAAACAGCAGCATAATATTTTTACACCGACATATAAATAGAAAAGAGCCAACTTACTCACCACACCTCAGCGTGCCAGATCCCAAAGCAGCTGTAAGGAAAGCACAGATGCCACCCCATTTATACCATAGACGTTAACACGTGATCCTCTTAATTAAGTATTGGTGGTGCCTGGTGCCTCCTACATTTGAGGACAAGTGTTTGTGTGGAAATAGGTGTTCAGTAAGAGCTACAAAGAGGAGCATTCATTAAGTTTGTTCAAAAAGCTGTTAGTGCCCCAATCCCATCCTATTCTCCATGCAGCTGGATGCCTTTCTCTCTCCAGTCCTGGCAGAAGAGGGAAGATTTATTCTCTAAAGATGGCAAAACAGACGTTCTTCACACCAGGGAAAGTCAGGCTTAATTAAGGGGAGGAGTACTGACAGCAGGTGAATTAGATGAATATTTACATTCAGAATGCCAAGTCCACTTCAAGGGCAGACGGACCCCTGTAAAACTCTTACATGGACACATAGGTGTAACACAGGTATCTTCATAACTTTGGATTAGACAATGGTTTCTTAAATATAATAGCAAACACAAAAGCAATCAAAGAAAAAAACAGATACATTGGATTTAAAATACGAGGAATATAACAAACAGTGTAGAGGATCATAGGGGAAGGGAGAGGAAACTGAAGGGGGAGGTCATCAGAGAGGGAGACAAACCATGAGAGACTCTTAACTCTAGGAAACAAACTGAGAGTTGCTGGAGGGGAGCTGGGTGAGGGGATGGGGTAATTGGGTGATGGGCATTAAGAAGGGCACGTGATGTGATGAGCACTGGATGTTATACGCAACTGATGAATTATTGAACACTACATCTGAAACTAATGATGTACTATATGTTGGCTAATTGAATCTAAATAAAAATAAATAAATAAAACATTGGGCTTCAAAGGACACTATCAAGAAAGTGAAAAGACAACCCACAGAGTGGAGAAAATATTGGCACAGCATATATCCGATAAGGGTCTAGTATGAAAAATATATAAAGAACTATTACAAGTCAACAACAGAAAGACAACCCGACTAAAATGGGCAAAGGATTTGAATACACATTTCTTCAAAGAAGATATATAAATAGGCAATAACTACAGGAAAACATGCTCAACACCATTAGTCAATAGGGAAGTTTAATCAAAACCACAATGAGATACCCACTAAGTTGGCTACAATAAAAAAAAGAGACAAGAGTTGGTGAAAATGTGAAAAAATTGGAACCCTCAAACATTGCTGGTGGGAATATAAAATGGTGCAGCTGCTTTGGCAAACAGCTTGGTATTTATTCAAAATATTAAGCATGAAGTTACCATATAATCCAGTTCTAGGTATACAGCCAAGAGAAATGAACAACTATGTCCACTCAAAAACTTGTCTTCAAATGTTCATAGCAACATTATTCATAATAACCTAAAATTGGAAGCAACCCAAAAGTATCAACTGATGAGTGGATAAATAGAATGTGTATATCCACACAATGGAATGTTACTCAACTATAAAAAGAATAATGTTCTGATACATTCTACAATATGCATGAACCTTGAGAACATTATACTCAGTAAAAGAGGCCACAAAAACTACATATTATTGATTCCATGATAAAAAATGTCCAGAATAGATCAATCTATAGAGACAGTAATTACAACAGTGGTTGTCAGGAGCTGGGGAAAGGGGGGACATAGAGTATAAGTTTAATGGGGTTTCTTTGGAAGATGATAAAAATGTTCTGGCATTTGATAGCCCTGCTGAATATACAACTTTGTAATATAATAATAAAACCCACTGAATTATACACTTTAAAAGAATGAACTGAGTTATGTCTCAATAAAGCGAGTACTTTTTTGAAGAAGATAAAATTTAAAAAGAATTTTGATCAAAAAATACCCCCAAAACACTAACATATTTGGTGAAGGTAGATGAAGTAAAATTGTTAAACTTCTCACAGATTAGTATTTTCTTTTTGGTTTTGACATTTGGGGAGATAAAAAGAACTTTTGTAAACAATAAAGACAGTAAGATAAAAGACCTCCCCCCATAAAAGGACTGTGAAGATCATGCTAACCTTCTATGCAGCCTTCTTCTTGGATATGGATTCCATATCTATTTTTGTTCCAAAAGTAGAAAAAAAAGTTAAATTTAAAAAAAAGAGAGAGAAAAGTACCTCTTTATCTTCACCTATTTTGCCCTACCCCCTTCAATTATGAAATAAATAAGTCAAAGGGATGAAACTTAAGCATAGGAAATTATAATCAACAATATTGCAATAGCTCTGCATGGTGACAGATGGTTACCACACTTATCATGGTGAGCATTTCATAATGTAGATTATTGCTGAATCACTATGTCGTACACCTGAAACTAATATAATATTGTATGCCAGCTATACTTCAATTAAGAAAATGAAGAGAAAAACAAATATACCAGTGATCCCAATATAGCTAAATTCGTTCAATTCCCACACTACAGGCAAATATTCTCAAATCGGGTAAAGCTAAAACCCAACTATATGTTGTTTATTATTATAGAAACCTATATTCAAGTAGGAATGAAGTGAATTTTACTGAAGAGCAGGGGATTTGAAAATCTTTCATCTCCATCTTGGTGTCTTACTGAGAAATCTTCATTCCTAGAGTCATCCCAGCTTAACAGTGACTGTTCTTTGTTGTTCATTCTAGACCTTCTGATGGGAAATTAATGTTCCTCACGGCAGACACTGTTGACTGCTTAAACAACAACTATTCCTTCTCCTCTTCTGATAACCCACCTCTGATTTTGTCAAGGTATCAACCAGCCCAGTGCTCAGAGGAGGCCAAGCAACTAACTGACCCCATCCGCCAACCCCTGCCCCAAGGAGAGGACTCCTGATTACTCTAAGCTAATGAGTGCTACCTGTTCCCTTTGCCAGTACCTGATTTAGGAAAAGACAATTGACATATTTCTGGACAAAGACTTGAGTGAAAATCTGCTAGGGACATTCTGGGAACATTTTCCTTTGTAAAAATAGGTTTTCTGCCCCTTGAATAATATTGCATAAGATAGGATGCACCTGGAGTTGCTAGAACACTCCTGCGAACATAGCCAAAGGAGGAGGGTATAGAGGACATGTGAAGATTAGGTAGAGCAGGAAGATAAGGAAATTCTGGGTCCTTGATGATTTTGGACCATAGACTTAACCCCTAGGAGAGCCATGGTTTGGGAGTTAAAAGATAATACATCTTTTTGTTATTACTCAATCACATTTTTAAAAACCTTCCAGACAAAATCGTCTTAGCCCACTCATTCTTCACTTGATATATAAATACCCATAACTTAGGATAGTTTTATCCTAACGTAGACGTAGGGAGGATCCACATGGAATTGAATTATTTGGGAGTTCAAAAATGTTTGAAATGCTTGAAATAATCTGTCTAATTAGTGGAATATAGAACATGGGCAATCAAAATAAGAAAGCAATCCTCCAAAAGCAAGCCTCAGAGTCTCCTCTAGGTCTTTATTCATTAGTGACTTCAGTTGTTTATTGCGGATTTTAGGTATTTATGATCATGGATTTGACCTTGGGGATGGGGATTAGGAGATTTAGAAAAAAGTGGAGGGGTGCCTGGGTGGCTCAGTTGGTTAAGCATTTGACTTCAGCTCAGGTCCTTATCCTGGGGTCCCGGGTGATATTGAGTGCCATGGCAAGGAGCCCCAGCAGCATTGGGTTCCATGCTCAGCAAGGAGTCTGCTTCTCTCTCTCCCTATATACCTGCCCCCCCACACACACACCACTCGTGCTCTCTCTCTCTCTCTCTCTAATAAATAAAATCTTTTTTTTAAAAAGTGGAAATATTGAGCAGGTGAATTCATCTATAACATCTTGGGAATTGTCTTTTTTTTTTTACATCTTGAAATTAAGTAGAGTCAGTCCCCATATTTTCTCAAAACATCTTGAAGCCAGTAAAATCCTCTAATAGTCTGTGACCAGACTCTTCTCCAGTTTCCTTTTACATGTTGGGACCCTCATGTATCATGAGTACGGTGTAGTTAAATTATATGATAATTAAAAAAAGGTCAACAAAAACAAATTCAGTGACATGCAAATAAAGACACACACACAGCAAATGCATACTCTTAAATTACATCTGGTTTGAAGAAAGAATCTAAACTACAGTTGCAAACTATTAGAAAACCATGATATTGAGAATGCAACATACCAAAACTTAAGTGATCTGTCAAAAGCTGCCTTAAGCAAGAAAAAAAGTCCAGAGCCCAAATACTTCCATTATTATTTTTAAAAGAATAAAATCTACTCTAGAAACTAGAAATATTACAATAAAATATATCTAAGAAAAATAGAAATGAGGGAATTATAATAGGAAAAAATCAATGAAATATTAAAAGGATAAAAAATATAAATTCTTTTTTAGAAATCCAAGATCTTGGGGCAAACCTCTTGGGGCCCCCTCCCTCTTTGGGAGCTTTGTACCCTATCATTCAATAAACCTAAAAAAAAATTAAATAAATAATTAAAAAAATAAAAATCCAAGAACTTGATCCTTTAAAAATATATAACAGGGAAACTTTTGCCAGGGATTGATCAGGAATTAAGTGAAAGTATAAATACATAGCACAAGAAATGATGCAAATTTTCTAGAAAAATATGAGCAAACAAAATTTACTTAATAACAGGTAGAGAAATTGAGTAGAGCAAGAACTATAGAAGAAATAAATTGTTTTCAATGAATTATTTCAATAAAGATTAGTCCCAGACAGTTGTCTTGGTAAGTTGGATCATATATTTAAGGATGAGATGATTCTATTTCAATTCCTTCTCAATTTAGTTTGCAAACAAGGCATAACCTTTGCATAAAAATGTTAGAAAGCAAAGCAAAATTAAAACCACAGGCTAATTTTACCTAAACTCTAAAACTCAAGCTTTAATAGAAATGATTCTCTGAATCCCAAGACTCAATAAGCCATATTTTAACCATTTTCTTAGCTACAGCTTAACAGGGATGGACACATTTCCAGCCCAGAACCCATCTGACTCAACCAATTTCACATTCCAGGAGCTGACACTTGCCACACTCCACTTCCATTTACCAAGAGCAAGACTCATTTGATTGTAAGTGACTTCTCACTTCCTTGAGCAGAAAGGGAAATTATGGACTCATGCAATGGCAAAGGCCTAGGATATGGTGGCTGCAGGAATGGCTCAATCTAGGTATGCAAGAAATGGCAACAGGTCGGGTCACTGCATGAGGTTATTAGGGTGTGCGCTGCACGGATATATTCAGCCCACACTCCATTCTCAAAATCATGCCCTCTGGCATGAACTGCATCCACTCAGAGAGAGGGACCTCTTTTCCTTTGCACAAAGGTGTTTGTTGGGTTCACAAATGTGGGAGTTCCCTGGGTGAAATCTGAAATTGGCCCCATACACAGAGGGCAAGGAGAGACTGAAGAAAAAGGCAGGCCACTGCCAGACGGGTGGATAGGTGGCAGTTTCCACAAACAAGGGAACTTACACATAAGCCTTGTCTCCAGCGGCCGCAAGACGAGAAGTTTTCGGTGCCTGCCAGGGTCTTAAAATTTGATGTAGAGGCCTTAACTGGGTTCAGTCACGTATACCATTTAGACGCTCTCACCACAACATTGCTCTTTCAAGGCTGTGTCCTCGAAAGGGTTCCCGCTGTGGGAACAGTGGGTAGAACTCACATTTCAAGGACAGGGGAGGAGGGTGAATAGCCTCCAATTGCCTGGGTCTGGCTCTCAGGTCAACAGGAGGTCATGTCCTCTCCGTGACCTCCTCCAACAGGGTTTATTTGCCAAGCTTCACTCATTTAAAGGAGACACCTTTTTCTCATTATCAAAAATTCTCCACTTAGGCAGGCAAAGACCACACTTTCAGCATTCAGTCTGCCTCTCCCCACCTTCCATTTTGCTAAGCTCTCTGGTGGTTTTATGCACAAACAGGCTGTCCATGTACTTACCAAGATGATCCTGACAGCCCTAAACTTGCTTTGACGTGGTGCCTGAAATCTAAAAAAGCCAATGTACTCTTTTCCAGATAATTCTATTTTAAATATCCCTGGGTACATTCTCATTGGCGAAGCAACTCTTGAATTACATAGACTCAGAGCTGGAAAAAGCTATGAAAACATATAACGCTATCACCAAAGAGGAGGTGAAGGATAGTAGACAAACTAATATTACAGATACCATTCCCTTATTTTTATTAATCATCAAAGCCATTATCTTCTTACTTGACATTTGCAAGCCACTTTACTGGCTAGGTTTTCTTCCCAGTGTTAATGGAAAGATCAAAGGAGATGTCCTGCAAAACAGCAGTATGTAACCAGGCTGTGAACAGATAGAAAAGATTGTTGAGGCTTCGAACTTCCTAGGCACACATATTATCTTGATTCTCAGCATTGCCAGGCATAAAAAGATACATTGTATTCTGGCATTTTGGTTGGCTTAATATTTCTTCACATTCAGAGATATAAGGCAGCCGGCTTCTCCTTCTAGATCATCGAAGACTCTGCCAAGAGAACTTCGTTTATTGAATTAAAATTTGTGGGGTTTTGTGCTTATCCAGCAAAACTTATTTTTCTATTTCAAACTGTTAAGTCAGACTTCTTTCTGGGTATGAAAATGTCCAGATCTGTGCTCAGCTCAGAGGACAAAGAAGAGTGCTGTATCAATAGAACAGTGTTGGGGGAACTTCTTGGTTTCCTCTGTCCCTGGTGAGCAGTGAGTCACTTGCAAATTCTGTGCTTCCCCCACTTCCTTGGTGAAATGGACAAAACTCTGTACCTGAGGTCTGCTGTAAAACTGAAATAGGCCAATAAATGACACAAGTTCAAAGTTGCAAGGGGCCAAGATAGGAAGCAGATGATGTGCTTTTCTACAAATACATAAAGATACATCAGCAGTACAGAAGAAAGGAACTGAAGGGAGCTCATTATAGAAGCAAGCAAAGAAATATTTCTCTTAACGTTGGACATGCTAAGAAACTACATAATGTCCCAGTGACTTTCCATCAGACTCCTGCAGAATTGGCAAAATCTGTGTGACATAAGTCAATTACAATTGATTCGCTGGATCTGATTAACTCCCAAACTCAGCACATTCTAGGCGGTCAAGCAGCCCGGCCCTACTGCAGAGTTTCACGGGGCTCCCGCAGTGTGCCCTCCGCCAGGATCGACTCCCATGTCACCCACTCTCCCACAGATGGCGTTCACACTTTTCATTGTGTATACTGCCATCTGATAGGCACTGTTCATAAACCTTGCACCGTTTCGTTCTCACAGCTGCCTGTAGGTAGAGTAACGGCACTTTAAAAACAAGAAAAATGAGACTCAGAGCAAATATTTTGCCCTATATCATTCAACTTGTGTCAGAGCCAGAACTTAGATCCTCTGACTGTATTTCTCCTATTCTTGCAGCCCACAAAGGAGGCGCGTATTTGTTCCTTGATTATAGCATTTACCAGAACTATCTTCTTTTTTCCAGCTTTATTGAGGTGTAATTGGCAATACTGTGAAAGACTATTTTCTTATCAGTGTTTTCTATTAATGCAGGAGAGAGAGGTCTTCCTGAAAGGTAGGCCAAGTCATGTTGGTCTCCAGGGTACCTCCCCCAGCATTCATAAGTGTGCCTGGGAGATTTCTGGCATCCTGTATGTGTTCAGTTATGTTAAAATGTTAAATGGTAAACACAGCAGTTTATCAACCCCATCGCCTGGTTACGTGAGAGACTGAGAACAGGTACCACGACCACACTAAACATTTGCCGAACTGAGACTTTCTCAGAAATCTTGCAAGTTGGTTTTCCGAGCAGTAAGTTTCAAAGTTAGTATCCTCCCCTCTGCTCTTTCTCCTTCCTACTCCATCTCTCAGCCCCATTCCACTGCCTGTATTTTTCCATTAACAGCAAACCTGCCATGGAGCAGTCTGCTTATTTTGAAGAAATGTCTCCGCTTTTAACATCTTGACTTTAGCACAGATTTTCTTTCTCAGAGCTGTCTCTTCCCAGTTTCTCTGGGCTATCTTTGCCTCATTTTGTATCCCAGTAATTGTCTCAGTAAAAGAACATCCCCCAGATCTGCAAATATATCACACTACATTTGCTTCTATTTATGTAGGTCTTTTCCACATGAAGGGTAGAGGCACAGTTATTTATGTCTACATATATATGTGTATATATAATGGATTTTTTCACACAAATCTCCCTGGCTTTCCATCTCTTCAATGGAGCTTTAAAACCTCCAGGCAGATTGTATCAACGCTTCATCAGACTTCCATTGTCCAGGCAACAGACAATACTCTGAATGGCTCCAAAGGAAAATCACTACCTGCTGATAGCCAGGGTAGATGTCACTTACCAGATGTCTGGCTTTCATTGTTGCTAACTTGTTTAATTTCTGCACCCAGCAATGAAAGTGTTTTGATCCTTCAAAGCAGAATGTGCGCTGTACCAATTGATTCCAAATGGCCTCTTTTTAGATTGAATTTTTATTTTATTTGGTTGAATGATTCTCTTTCATTTAAACCTGTATTTATGTGGAAAATTCAAATAATGCATTCCGCTTTGCATTTCAAAAAAAAAAATCTACGTGTTTATGAAATCACTTTTGAGTTGCAATTACAGTTATTTGTCTCTGGGATACACAACATGTAATTGGGTCAACACTGTTAATGAGCGACTAGTGTTATTGTTAATGAGCTACTAGTGATAGATTCAATGCTTCGTCCCCAGCAGGTGGTAAATACAATATGTTAAGATAGATAATTATGTTAATGTTTCAAATATCCACAGACCAAGCAAGTCATTAAAAACATAAAAGTAAGAGCTTAAAAAGGACAAACACACGAAGTGGACTCTACATTTACCCAAAAGGCATGAGTCTCCCCTGCACAGAAATTTCGTTATGTATCTCAGTGTCCAGTTCTATTAATTCATAGTTTGTCAAAATGGCGAGAAAAGAAGACTCATCTCAACTGGCTTTGGACATTGTCAACTTGGACAAATAATAAACTTCAATACTTGGGGCTCGAGATGCTTAATTCTGTAGGATAGACATCATTCAGGTGGAATGATGAATCATTCAGGTGCCATTCCACTTTGAGAAAGTCATTGTGTGGAACACTTAAAATAACAAATAGACAATCTGATTCCTGTCTATAAGAAGCATACAAAACCTTTAGAGAGGCAAGATGTATATAGGTGAGATAGTTGGCGAGACACAAGATCAAATATGTAGTAGAGACCTTATGAAACTGGTGAGAAAGAAAAAGTGGCAGGAGAAGTTGGGAAAGCTTTTGGGGAGAAGCAAGTTTGTATCAGAGATGCTCTGGCCTATTTTAGAAGGCCTAACTAACAGTCGTTTAACAGTGAAGACATTTAAATCTTTCACATAGAAAGTTGGAAGTTAGAACATTCCAGCACTGAAACAGCAACTCAAAGTTGTCATCAAAGACCCAAAATGCTGTCTTTTCCTCTCTTCCTTTTACAAAACATCCGTAATATATAACATATGGTCACCAGATGGCTGCTACAGCTCTGGCCATCACATCCTCATCCACAGGCATCCCTGTGGGGGATGAGAGTGGGAAAGAGGGAAACTTTTCTAAGTTGTTTTTAGAAAGGAAGAGAAAAATATGCCCACAAATCCCCAACAGATTTCCCCTCACATCTTATTGACCAGAACTGCTGTTATGCTCAGCCTTTGAAGCATCCGTTAGATAAGGGGAATGGACATCATGATTGCCATGAAAGGCTTAGATTGGCCATGGGCTATTGAGCTGCACCAGGAAGATCCTGGGTCCATAGGCAACAGAACTAAACCAAGTGGGTTTTGCATAGTACCTTTTGGCTAGTAGCAATTTTTGTCACTTAGTGTTTGCCTTAGCCCTCAGGAGATAATTTTGAAATAGTTCAGAATACCAAGTGTTACATCCAAGATAAATTCACTTGGATGGCTCAATTCCACCAGTGAATCATAGAACTTTGACTTTTCCAACATCATTGGCTCCATACCGAAATGTTCATCAGAATTACCAGGAGAGCTTTGCAAAAACAGCTGTCGCCAGACCTTACACCAAGGCCTTCTGAACCAAACCTCCAAAAGTTAGGGCCCATGAAAATTGCCCAAAGTATTGTTAGAGCCATAAAGGCTAATAGGTTGCTGGTTGAAGCAGTTAGTTTTTGCTAGGCTATGCCATAGTAACAACCCCAAATCCTAAGTGGATTACAGCTACAAGGGTTTATTTCCCACTTACGTTACATGTCAGTTACGGGTTGACTATGGTTCTCTGGCTTTGTTCTATACATCTTCCCCATCCTGAGGATCAAGTCCAGTGTTTCTCAGCATTTTCTAAATTTATTCATGTGCTGTGTGTATATCTGTGTTCTCTATAGAAAAAGGGTAAGCTTTTTTGTCCCCCAAGAATCAATTTTACCCCACTGGGGGTGTTACCAACCCTACTGAGAGTGAATAACCTAAACTGAAGAAATTACCCCCCACCTGTTGTCAGGGAGCACATTGATGGGCAAACCATAGAGGTACTGTTTAGACATGTCTCATGTCATGTCTGCTCACATGATACTGGCCAAATCAAGTCACAGGGCCATCTTAGATGGTAATGGGGCGACAAGGTACTTTCCTCCTCCTAGGAGGCAATGGACATTACATGACAAGTTACAGGGAGAACAGAAAATAATTAGGAACAACAATTCAATCTAACACCCTGGGTCCTCAGGTGGAGAAGCAGAAACAGAATAGAAATTATTATTCCCATGCCCCTAATCATGACTATCATCTAGCCATCTGCAAGTAAGATGCTACATATCAGACGGCATCAACAAACATATAATTGGGGGTGCCTGCATGGCTCAGTTAGTTAAGTATCCGGCTCTTGATTTTGGCTCAGGTCATCATCTCAGGGCTGTAAGATCAAGCCCCCACATCGGGCTCTACACTGGGCATGGAGCCTGCTTAAGATCCTCTCTCTCATTCTCCCTCTGCCCCTCTCCCCCTACCCAGACCACCCCCTGCCCCACATGCACTCTTTTTCTCTCTCTCTCTCCCTCTCTAAAAACAAGAAAACAAAGAAAAAACCATATAATCAGGACAGAGTTAGGCAACTAACATGCTAACATGGTTACAATTTTTTAGTTTGGGGGAAAAATTTAAATTAAAAGTGTTAATATCAAGGACATAAAAAATAGTAGTTACAGCTTAGGCTTATATGATATAATTGGTTCAAGAAAGAGTAGAATGTTAGAACTAAAGAATACCATAAAATTTGAGGGAAAGTTATAGTATAAAAGGAGGTGCCATTCTATTCACTTGTGAATACTGTTATACACTAGCTATGTGCTAATCCCTAAATTCATGATTAAAAGGAGAAAACACAGAATTATCAGCATGACACTTGACTTCAATATGAGGAAAATGGGTTTTTTTATAAAAAAAAAGAAATTTTCAGAATGATGAAGTTGTTTCCAATGATTTCCATGTATCAATCATTTTTTACCCCTAAGACATCAGAGGAATAACATAATGTCTGCTCCCTTCATTATTTTGTTTTCTATTAATGAAACCATGCAATGAAATGTACAGAGTTTTTCACTTGTTTACTTTGATTGATTGATCTTTTTATAGCTTGCTTTCAATCATGGACTGCCTCAAACACTGTTGTCTATAAAAGACTTGAAAAAACAGATAAATATCCAGGTTTTTAAACCCCGACTTAGTGCTTCTAATGTATTGCATTTTGCAAAGTCACAGTGTCTCCTGTTAGACATTCATGGTCTCTGATAAAGAAACACCCCAAGTCAGGAGAAAAGATATCAGGACAAGCGAACAGGTCCTTCCCTAGTCCCAGAGCCACTATAGTGTTGCATTACAACTGTTTTCTTTCTCTTCAAATTTCAGACTTCCTCACTGAAGCAAAAGGGGAGTATGTGAATCAGTTTCTTTGTGGACAATATCTACATTGCACAAGAAATGCTTTTTTAATTAAAATTAAAATTAAAATTTTAACAGCACAAATTTTAGCAAACATTTCCTAAATGCCTTGATAACTTAGGTCAACTGTTGCTTTCTCTGAGCATTAGAAAGTGGAGTGTGGGAAGTATCTTGAGACGCAAAAAATATTTACCAAACACCCATTCATTCCGGTAACCAGTAAGGAAATTTATCAATCGTATTTTCTTTCTTTGAAATATATCTTGAATTTGGAGCATGTCTTTCTATTCTCACTCCTCTCACCCTATTCTAGGCCACCACCATCTGCTTGGAAAACAAAAACCTACCAGCAAACAGTCTTCTGTCTCCATTCTCTGCTTACTTCACAGTAATCTCTACACGGTAGCCAGAGGGATCTTCCAAAAATGTACGTCTGTTCATGTCAGTGCTTCTCTGCCATCTCCCCCAAATACTTCAGGTTCCAGTAATCTCAGGCCAGAGGAAAAGTCATTAACATGACCCCCAGGATCTTGGTGATTTGTCTTCTGCTTACCTTTATAGTATTGTCTTCCCACATTCAGATCCCAGAGCTCACCATATTGGTCCGCACCTCTGGGCCTTAGGCGACTATCCCCTTAAGTAGATTGTTCTCTCTTCCCCACCCCTTCCAACTGGTAAAACCCTGTGACCTTTTGGGTCTCTGCTTGGATGTTCCTTCTCCTTAGAAGTTCTTCTCATACCACCCCTTTAAGACCAAAACAGGGGCTGCTCTTGTCTGCTCTCAACATGTACTAACTTCCTACAACATAGCTCTTACCCACTGAATCATCACTGCCTGTATCCTAATTCATGTCCCTGCACACATGCACCCCTGTTATGTTGGGAACTTAATGCAGACAGGAACCATGTCTGTGCTGTTTCACTGGTTTGACTTCAGAACAAACAAAGCTCTGACTTAGCATCAGATACCTACCTGTATTTGCCTCTCAGGTTTGGAATTTGCTCTCTCATCATAGGCTATTTACTTGACCTTCCTGGAACTCAGTTTCTTTGTTCAGAAAATGGGCATAATAATATCTACTCACAGACATACCATGTTTTATGTGAAAGCACACAGCTTAGCTCAGGCTGTTAATAACAAAATACTACAGATTGTGTGGGTTAAACAACATTTATTACTCACATTTCTGGAGTCTGGGTAGTCCAAGATCAAGGTGCTGACATATTCAGTTCCTGGTGAGAGCTCTCTTCCCGACTCGCAGACTGTTGCCTTCTCACTGAGTCCTCACAGGGCAGAGAGAGAGATCTGATCACTCCCCTTCTTAACAAAAGCACTCATCCCATCATGAGGGGCCCATCCTCAAGACATCATCTAAACCTAATTATCTCCCAAAGGCCCCACCTCCAAACACCATCACGTGGTGGGGGGGGGGGTAGGGCTTCAATATATAAATTTGGGTGGGGGGAGGGGAAGATACAAATATTCAGTCCACAGCAACACACAGTTTATGTGTGTGAAGGCATCCAGCACAGTGTATAGCAAATCAATGTTTCCTTCTTCCCATCCTCCTGGAGTCTAATACCATCCAATACAGCTAGTGGGTGGACTGGGAAAAATTCTGCTTTTCAGCTGAGTACCGCTTGGAGGGGAAAGTCCTACAGAAAATAGAATGGTGCCATCACTCTACTGGTACCCAGGAGATGCTTTTCTCCATGCGAAATGAGTACTCAGTCATTGCTCTGCTCCTCATTCTTCCACTGGAACTGAATTAGATCCCAAATGATTATCAGGTGGATTCTTAACAAGACTTTACTGCTTCTCATTCCTAATGCCTAACACCTTGCCGGGCACACGGTTGGTGCTGAATAAATACCTTTGGAATAGGTAGATGGTTGAATTTCTTTTTCTTTTTAAAGATTTGTATTTATTTGTTTATTCATTTATTTATTTGAGAGAGAGAGTGTGAAGAGGGGGGGCAGGGGGATAGGGAGAGAATCCCAAGCCAACTCCACACTGAGTGGTGGAGCCCAGTGAGGGCCGGGGGCGGGGGGGTGGGGGGTGGGGCTTGATCTGAGATCACGACCTGAACTGAAACCAAGAGTTGGATGCTCAACCAACTAAGTGACCCAGGCGCTCTGGTAGATGGTTGAATTTCTATAACCAGTTCATTGCATTTTGTCTTTTACCTACTATGGAAAAAAATATTTCATGTGAGATAGTTCTGTGCCAGTGAACATTATTTTCAGAAATGAGAGTTTAGGAATAGCTGAGAAGTGATTATTCCAACGTTACATAGAAAACAAGGGTAAAAAACCCCCAAACTTGACATTTAGCTTAGCCTAGACCATTAGAAAGAGATATTGCCATATCTTTCACAGGACATGATCCTTAAGACAAAATAAATGCAGCCAGTGGAAATGGGTATCATTAGCAAGGGTAACTTTTCCTTCTTTCCGGTTAATCACTACTCCTTATCTGTCTGCATTTACAAAGGTCTTGGCCACTGCTCTGAGCAGGACTCATTCATACCTGGAGATCCTTTGTATTTGGCCTGTTTCCTTCATCCCATAGCAACTATGGTTTCATGATATTTTAATTTCAGAATAAAGTATGAGAGTGTATCCAATCCATGGGAGGAGGTCCATCCATGTTCCTTGGATTCCTTAATACTCGAGGGCACGTTAGCCTAACCTCCAATGGCCAGCACCTTCAAGGTTATCAGAGCACCCCCTGTTGCAGCCAGAATCATTTGCATGTAGACAATGTAGACCTCAATTATCTGGGATCTAACAACCGCCCCCCCCCCCCGGGGCACTCCTTAACCAGTGATTGACTAGTGTGGAGGTAGGCCCCATCTCTTAACTGACCTGGTTAATTCTGGGGTCTTTTCCAGAGCTTCCCTAGGGATTAGCCTAATGCGCAAGTGTGGCTATATTCCCTGCCTGGTCTCTTCCTCCCCCTCCACACACCACATGTGTTCCTAGCACCTCCCAATAAATTGCCTGCACTTGAATCCTTGAATCAGGGTCTGACTCTGGGGGTCCTCAAAGACAAGGCAGAAGAAAAGAGATATCAGGAACACGTTATGCAGAGCCCCTTCTGTGGCTGCATCATGGAACTTTCTTCCTCAGCCATCTTTCCCCTCCTGTCAGGATGCCTTCTAGCTAAGGCATTTGGGGAAGAGAAATGCCACCAAAATCGACTGATTATAATTCCACTTGACTCAGATTCAGTGTCTGCAGATAGATTGGGTCGCCTATACTGGATGCTGGGAATTAGAGAAGCCAGAGCTTCTTTTTAGTTTGTTGTCAGCTTCTGACATAGCAATGGCTAATGTCATGACTGCAGTAATTCCCAGGTTCTTGTCCAATGGAGATGGAAATGATAAAGTTGGCAAGGAGCTTAGAGAACACTGCTTGTTGTCTGCAGCCCCATCCAGCCTGAAGCCCAAATGGTCCCCTTCATTCCCACTTCTAAACAAAACAACGATAAAACTATCAAATCAAGACTTTCTCTTATTCCATAAACAGAGGACCATGATTCTCTTCTTGTGACACTCATATTCCCCCTGACATTTATCCCTGTGGCCAGAAAGAGGGCCCATGGTCCACCTGTCAGAGGATATTCCTCTGTACTCAATCAGTATGTCCTCACTCATCCCAAATATCAGGTCACACCGGTAGTTTTTAAATGCCAGTCTGCATGTTGGTGCTACTTGTAATGAAGTCCTCACAACTCCAACAGAAAAACAGAACAATAAAGACAATGCCAAGGGTTCTTCATGAGGTAAATGTATTCAATTTTTTTTTTTTTTAAAGCTACACTTTATCCTCATGTTATATGTCTTTTGTTTTGGCATATCAAAATTGCTTATAGAAAATGATAAAAGTTTGTTGCTTTTTGTTACATGGCCAAGTAACACTTTTTGAAATTTTACTAATATATGAAATCTGAGAGTTTAGGAACTAGTAGTGCATAAGACTATCTTAAACAAAATTACAGAGCAGACAAAGTTTGACCATGTGACCTCCTTTCCAGAAAGCTTAGACTTCAAGGCTGCTTTGGATTTCCCTCTAGTTCCTCTTAAGACTGTCCCCTACCTCTTTGCAACTCCCATTGAGAATCCAATTGAATTTTTCAAGTAATATTTATTAATCATTTACTAAGTGCCAGGTGTAAACAGGAATAACATCATTCCCTTGTTCACAAGAGGCCCTAACTTAATGAGGGAGCCAGATCCCTATCAAATGAACCATAAGGCAATCTTAGAAGTATACTAAAGGAATACCTACATGTTTAGAGAGAAGAGGGTCTCTGTACTGGGTACTAGAAGACCTACATCCAGAGGAGTAGTGGTGCTCGGGTTTCTGAGTAAGATTCCCTGGGGAGAAAGGAAATAATGTTCCAACAAAAAGTTACAAAACCTTTTGACAGGGTTTTGTATAACTGGAGTAAGCCTGCAGGCAAAAACAGATACACATGTATATTTACACATAGGCATCTCCAGCTGACTGATAAAGAATGATACCCAGGCTAAGTAAGCAAAATCTACTTGGACAAAGATGGGTGGCTATTTTTTTCCATGCACATAATGTAGAGTGCTTAGAGAAATGCTGATCAGCTACACTTGGTGTAGTTAACAAAGAGGGTAGCATTCAAGTGATTGTAGACTTAGGATAACTGGGAAAAGTCACTGACCCAACCACATGTTATTCTCACAGAAAAAAATCATATAAGAGGGGCTTCCATATGACTTGGCCAAGTTTTAAGACATTGTTGTTAATGTTCAGGCAATAGTAAAAATAAACAAAAATTAAAAATCAATAAATCTAGTATGCTGTTAACTTCTGGTGTGAATCAATACCTGTGCGGCGTTAGGAATATGAAGGCACCTCACTGTCTGTTGGTTCATTCGTTTCTTCTTAGTTTTTAGTCCCAAAAAGTCTTGAAGGGCAATGCAGTATGTAATCTGTAGCTTGTGTATACTGGGCTTACTCAACCAGTTAGTTCATCCTTTGAGTACCCTTTTCATTGAATCCATGAAGGTCGGTATGTTGTGGAAAACCTGAGAAATATTTCTGTCCTACAAATGGCAAATGAATGTATGAGAAAAAATGTGTTTAACCTCACCAGTTATCAAAGAATGCAAATTAAAAGAGCATAAAATGGTTTACCTATCAGATTATGAAGAATGAAAATGTTAGTGTCTGTTGTTTATGAGGGTGTAGGGAAAGAGTGGTCTCCTGTACTCCTGGTGACATTGAAAATTGTCCCAACCCTCCAGGAGGGCATTTTGGAAATATGTATCAAAAGTCTCAAAAAAGACCACACCTATACTTTGACCTAGCAACTGCACTTGTTGGAATTTGTCCCAGGGAAATAAATGGGCATGTGTTGAAACTGGAAATAATTTAAACGTATAGCAGTAGGATATTGTATTCAAATATTATGGTGCATCCATAAAATAGAACGCAATGCAGCCTTTAAAAAATGCAGATGCTAGTCTATATTTGGTGATGTGAAAATATGCTCATGATAAATGTAGGTAAGAAAAATAGGCTATAGAACAAATATAACTATGGTTCCATTTGAATAAAATATAAATGTTATGCTCCCAATAACCATATTCATGAAGAAAAAGTTTGAAGAGATATAAATCAAAATATTAACCATTGCTATATTATTATAGGGATTATTGGTGATTTAACTTTTAAATTTAAATATCTTTGTTATAAATGTGTCAAATCACTAAATTGTGTACCAGAAATAATGTAACACTGTATGTCAAGTATACTCCAAAAAACTTTGTTTTTATTTTACACATTTATATGATAAGTGGTGATGGGAGAAATGGGCAGCCAGACGGGAGCGTACTGAAGGCAGAAGTAGCACAGTAAAGTGGAAACAGGCAAGGGGGGTCAGGCCATTCCTAAATGAAACATAAAAAGTCACCTTTCCTCTTAGATCCTCAGTTTTCTCACATGGAGTATGGAAGGGATTAACTAGATATTCCCTAACGGTATTCTAGACCATTTCAGGACCAGATTTAGAATGAGTACCATGATATTTGAATACCAAGACTCAAACCTTGGATGGTAACTACCATCAATACAGCCAGAAGATTCATCATGAAGTAGCATTAGGATTTATTTTCTCTATCTCACAATGGCCTAAAGAGAGGATTGGTGGGTTGGAGGGTGATGGAGATAAAACTTAAGGGACTAGGGCATGTTTTAAATGATTAATTTGCGGGACACCTGGGTGGCTCAGTCATTAAGCATCTGCCTTCGGCTCAGGTCATGATCCCAGGGTCCTGGGATCGAGCCCCGCATCGGGCTCTCTGCTCAGCGGGAAGCCTGCTTCTCCTTCTCCACTCCCCCTGCTTGTGTTCCCTCTCTCGCTGTGCCTCTCTCTGTCAAATAAATAAATAAAATATTTAAAAAAAATGATCAATTTGCATTGGGATTAGTATTCTCTGGAGTTGCTCTCTGTCTGAGCTAGTCAACTGAACTAGTGGGCACATGGTGCTGATGGGGCTAAGGACATAAGTGAAAACCCTGGTAAGCCTATTCAAGTCCATGACCAACCATCTTTAAAATACATAGAGTTGGTCACATGAAAGGAAAATGGGCTGATTCCATGCAACATAGGACCTTTCTTGGGAAATTTAATACTCATTATCTTCATCACCTGCATAAGGGACTATTAAGAACTGTGCTAATAGCTGTATAAGACTTCATCATTTGTCACCATTTCCACCACTGACTTGGGAGTCACTGACCCACAATGAAAAAGGATCTCAGGAAGACTGAAGTCACGCAGAAGAGAACTATTTAATTCTGGAGTTGTGTTTGCTAACTTAATGAAACCTGAGGGAAACTGGAGACATTCAGCCTTACTCACTTTTGAATTCCTTAAAATGCAGCTTCTTATCTCCTCTGAGTATCTTCCCCTCTTCCTGTAGAATTTGAATCCAGTTGATGCCAACATACTTTTGTGCTACAGATGTTTAGTTCCTTCATTGTCTCATATATCCAGCATGTTTATTGCCCATTTCTGTGTGAGAAATATATATTTCTCCTGACCCCTTATCCTAGGCCATCCATATCTTTTTCATCCAATCATCAAGACTGAGATAAAGCCCTACCTCTGGGAGGAAGGCCTAGAGACCTTTTTGATTTCCACCAGTTCTCCTCTGTCTCAATATGATTTCATACATACTATGTACATCTATGTCCAATCATATTCTGCCTCAGCAACCCTGATATGTTTCATATGTGCCCATTTTATGGCTCCAGATTGGAAGCTTCTTCAGGATAAAGACCAGGTCCCATAGTTTTCTGTGTTCCCCTAGGTGTTTAATAAACATTCTGTAAGTCTCTTTTAGTGGGTGATTCAATGGATGATAAAGAAATATCCATGGGTTAGCAAGGAGCCATATGTGAATAAGGCATCAAGCTTAAAAGAAAATCAATAACCATCAACCCTGCTAAGAAATGCTCATTGGTCGTTGGGACACATTGTGACAGCATGTGAACCAAGAGTGGAACCTGGGAGTGGACCTGTGCAGGAACATCAGGTGTCCTCCAGTTAGTGAGAGTGGGAACCATGCTGGAAAATGTGGGCAGAATGCTACAGACTTGAGGGAGGATCATTACACTTTTTTACTCTAGCAGTTTCTCAAATTGACAAGTTTCCTCTAACCCGTACAGAAAGGCAGAAGCTGACCCAGTTGATAAGCTAACTTGACTCTTTCAGTGTGGTGATTCTATTTCTGGCCAGGCCTGACTGTTTATGTAGGTCCATTCCTGTGGCTGCTAGAAGTAACTGCAAACACAGTTGACCTTCCTCCAACCTGCTGATCAACATCTGCTAATGGATGGACAATGGGCGATCTGGCCACAGGTCTCTGCTGTCCTCTCCCAACCCCTGCTCATTAGTCCCATTCACACTGACTAGGATTGAGTGGGTGGGCAAGTGGCTGCTAGATCTGCTTTCTAGCTAATATCATTTGGAGTGCAGATATTTTTAACCTTGTTAGGTTTTCCAAGGTGAGAAGCAGAGGGAGGTGGAGATACAGCAATGAACGCTTTGTGGGATTATTGTGGATGCAAACTTGAAACTTGCCTGGCACAGAAAAACTATCTCTGCCAGCCCAGGAATTCTGTGATAATACTGACAACAAACCTCTTTTTTCAAAATGGTTCTAATTAAAAATTAGCACATAGCACAGTACCTACAACACTCTGCGTGTGTGTGTGTGTGTGTGTGTGTGTGTGTGGTGCAAGCATGCAAGAGAGAAAGAGGGTGACATTCACACATTTGGTCTTACATTATAAAGCTATTCATAATATTTTATTAGTTGAGGAAAATCACGGTAATGTTATAAGTAGAAACTCCGCAAAAAAAAAAAAAAAAGGAAAATATTCAAAGAGTATACTCTAAAATTTAAAGTGATGCTCTGTTAGGTCTAAGGATGGATACTTTGGATGTATGATCCCTTTCTGTGTTGATTTTTTTATTATAGGCATTCATTAATCAGAAAA
This sequence comes from Phoca vitulina, assembly GCF_004348235.1. Lineage (NCBI taxonomy): Eukaryota > Metazoa > Chordata > Mammalia > Carnivora > Phocidae > Phoca > Phoca vitulina. Next base: position 22,708,512 of record NW_022589730.1, read on the forward strand.
TCAGAGTTGATTAGAAAAAAGAAAAAAATCTTGTCAATTGGCTGTTTCCTGCCCCAGCTCTTCTTAGATCTGTGACATCTGCTTTCTGATGTCGGGACACCTGCGCTTCCTGCACACGACAGCTTGTTCTTGAATCTGGCTGTGGCATTCCTGGGTTTCTGAGTCAAGCTACCACCTTTCTTCTATCCTCCTGAAATTTCAGTATCTGGGGAAAAAAAAAAAGAATGTAGGGCCCAGTGTCTGGCCAGGCTGGTCTTGAAGTTAAATCATGAGGCTTCTCCTCTCTTACTCGCAGACATATAAGCAACTCTCCAGGATCCTGCACATTTCAGCAAACAAAGGAGTTGGAATATTGTTTTCACAGTTTTCTACTTGTCTAATCCTGGAAGCAAAGTGTATTTGCTTCGAAAATAAAGGGAAGAGAATCAAAGGTCATGGGGGTGACTGGCTTTCCTGCTCCATGAAAAGAATAAGGTGACACTGGGTGACATGTAACAGCAGGGCATTAGAAACGGTACAGGAGCATCCAATTGTAATTAACCTTTGGAGCTCCCTGCCCTATGATGTTAGGGAGGCTGGTATCGTAGCTGGCTTTCAAAAATAGGAATACGATGTGCATTCAAACCAGATCCCACAATTATACCAGGTGTGCTTAAAATTATTAGCACTATCCATCTCCCCAGATGTGGGCAGAGGATTTTTGGCTAGTGTTAAGAAAGCAGCACTCTAACACTGATATATGCAACTTGGCTAAAAGCTTATTTGTTGGACAAAGCAAGGATGTGGTAGCAGCCAAAATCACTTGTATTGTTTAGCACTTTGCCATTCAGAAATTGCTCTTACATTTTCATGTAATTTCTATAGCATTCTGTGAGACAGGTTATTAATCTTATTGCCCAGATATGGAACCCAAGGTTCAGAGCATTTAAACTGACCTGCCCAGTATCACACAGCTGGTGAATGGTAGAGCTCTAACTCCAAGCTGTGTGGACTGTTCATCTCTAGCCTCATCCTATATGTTGGATAAGTGGCTACTTATAGGAATCACTCAGGGAGCTTTTAGAAAACAGTGATTTGGGGCACCAATCTCTCCCCACACCTCTAACAGATTCTGGTTTAACTGAGGCCTGGGATTTGTTATTTTTTCTAAGAGTTGCTCAGTTGAGTCAAATATGCAGTCAAGGCTGGGGACTGAACCTACTGGATGAAAAAATGACCCACTCGGGTGTGTAATGCACAGAATAAGCTGATCCATGACACTATGAACCTTTTCCATCAGAGAAGGATGAAGACTGATGTTCTCAGGCTGGTGCTATGTGTCAGTTGAATAAGTAATTGCCTACTTGGTATAATTTGACAACCAATGAAAAATACTGCAAATCTGAAATGAGCTCTCCTCTGTCCCTTCATTGTGCCTGAAATAGTGAAGAACTGAAGGCCCCTGTTGGACTGGGCATTGATCATTTAATGGCTAGCTTGTGGACAGTTCCCAGAGGTCCCATTGAAGGGATTGGATGGCCTAGGCAGCTGGGGATCCCTTGAGGATCTTGGAGGAGCAGGTTTTATTGACTAACCAGTATAGAGGTACTCTTAAAATTTAATAATCACTATGGTCATATTAGTGTATATTGGCAGAATACCATCTTTGAATGTGCTCCCATCCCAATGTTGTTCCGCTGAATGTTTAATAACCAGGGGAGAAGCAGGAATAGAAGCCCCGAGTTATAGTGTTTTCCAGTTCCTATGGTGTAAATACTCTCATCATGGCCAATTTTAAGCTATCAATGCAATGTCACTAAACATGGAGCTAGGAAGAGATACCCATCACACCATTATATTTATACCATACGCAGATGATAAATGTATAATCTAAGAGTATAGATAACAGTAAAACATAGTAAAACAATTGGGAAGTGATGAGGTCTTACCACCTTTCAAAATATAAATTTGTTTTATAAGTTTACACAATTTAATTTTTAATAAAGGCTGAGTTTAACAACCAGCTAATAAAATTTATGAGAATTTAACAACTAACTCTCAGAATTCAGTACAATCAGTACAATCCAGCACACCACTGACCTGCCAGCATCTAATCATTAGCGTCACTATTTGAGAGAAAAGCTTGAAAGGTCCCTAATGAATAACATCCATGGTGCCTGAGAAGAGCAATACAATCACCCAACAGACTCCATCGACAATTTATGGCAGATTAATTTGTGAGATCGACTGATGAATCATTCTATAATGTCCTGGAAGAAAAGGCAAATAGAAAAGAAGCCTCAATATCCTTACAAAGAATATGGAGATAATATTATGAAAACTCAATAAGGCACATAAAATATAGTGACTTCAACATAGATAATCCCTAAATAAATGACAGCCACTTTTACTTTTTTTTTTTTTTTTTTTGGAATGGACAAGAAAATTAACATTTAGTGCACCTTTAATATTTTTTAGGTACTATGCCAACACTTCTGAAGGCTAATGTGATAGCAAGAAAAGTGCAAAAGGAATATAAGGGTTCCGAGATTAAGAACCAGTCTTTACCCTATGGATTGGCTGTGAGTTGGACCAAAAGAGCAGTAACTACGTGCAGCACCCAGTGGTAGAGAAAAAGTCACAGCATGGAGAGTGGACTGCTGGAACAGAGGGGTAAGCCACAGATGTCTGATAGAGGGAATAAGGATGAATACATAGAGGGGAAATCGTTGCATCTTGAGTTATGTTAGAAGACTAAAAAAAAAAAAAGAAGAAGACTAAGGAGGAATCTTTTGGGCATCACAGGTGGGCCTTTGGGTTGCAAAACAAAACAAAGCTTTCACAAAGGCTCAGGAAGGCCTAGAAGGTATTTTAAAAGATCCTTTGACAGGGTCTAAGCTGTGTGATAGACAGGTGTTGTAAATAAATTCTGAGAGAAAAACTTGCCAAGGAGCTGGAACATTACCTTGTTGGCTATAGAGGTTTTAACAAGGGAATTACATTGCAAAATATACATTTTTAGAAGACAGTCTTGACCACCCTGAATTCCAGTGTAGCAAATGCATATGTTCAATTTGTTTGGCAGGTGTGGTGGGGGAAGACCCAGTTAGGAGACAATTTTAATTGTCCAGGTAATATATGGGAAAGACCAGAATTACTCCCTTCCTACCTCCCAAAGAAGTAGAACAAGAGCAGGCTGGAAAAATATTTAGAGGATAAAATCAATAAGACTCAGTGACTGATGGGTGTGAGTGGGCAGAGAGAGAGGAACAGAAGATGAGTCAGAGGTTTCTAAGTTGGGTAATGCAGTAGATTGTGATGATATTATCTGAAACAAGGAACACAGTCGAAGTAACACGTTTTCAGAAATACAGTATGAAAAAGCCCAGTGTGAAGCCTCTAAGCTCAGTGAGAGCAAACACCTAGATTATTTCTCTTTCATCTCCTACCTTGCTTTGTGATCTAGCAATTTTTTCACTCCATGTTAAGAGGGGCAGATAAAATGATGCATTTGGAAGTGCTTGAGAAAAAAAAAATGTATGAGAATATATGCAAATAAGAATCTGCATTACCATTTATTCAACACAAATATATTATGTCATAATCTAGGACTCCAGGAGCCTATGCCAAAGTGCTCCCAAGTCTAGCCTTTTATCCTGATCAGAAGCTGGGACAGGGGATGTAGAGAGGCTCAATTACACGGTAGTCTTCTTTCCTCTTTATCCAGGAAAGTATTAGAAAAATATTTTATGAGGATTAGAACTGAGGACAGAGAATGAGAATCTGCTTTCTGTGGCACAGACAGACTAGCCAGGGTGGCCACAGAGAGGCAGGTAGGAGGGCAGGGAAAGACCTAAAATCAAGGTCACTCTGTTAGATCAGGACATAAGATGGACTTGTCAGGAACACAGGACTAGGTTGGGACATGAACCAAAGGAAAGGGCCAAGAACAAGGCAGGAAAAGAAAGAGGAAATCAGAACTTAGATAGAACCGACTTAGAGGATGAACTCACTAACAGAAGTCAGGCTAAGGTTGATCATAAACTCACAGAAATAGTGGGCAAAGAACAGCTCTGGGGCTGAGATCAGGGGCAGCATTCAGAAGGATTATTCCCCCAAAGGTAGTTCTCAGTGTTCATGCCTCTTTTTTTAGCACAGTGCCGTGGGATTCCTTGAGATGCTCTACTCAGTCCTACTGAGCAACAACCATCCTGGGGTCCTGTTTCTAGAGGAGCAGAGGCTTTTCCTCTGGTTCAGGAGTTTGACTGGGTGCGACAAGTCTCCTTGAGGATGGGTGGACTCATGGGTTGCTCAAGTGACATTTACTGAATTTATTTCCCAGTGTTGGGCCAGGAGTCCTGGCACTGAGTTTTTGATCAAGGCTCGGATGCCAATTAAAGTAATGGCACCAGGTGGGGTTTACAGCCCGAGCAAATTGTTTCTACTACAGGAGCTCGCTACAGATAGCGACCTGAGAAAATTTGACGCAAAGGTCTTTTCCAACTTTTGGAGGAGATCGGGATGACTATGAGTAATATTTTACCCCACTAACCAAATATATCACATTTTTAAGGATTAAGAAAATCAATCAAATACAAATCAGTCTTGAGAATTAATCAACTAAATTCAGGCTCTGTAGGGACCAACCATCCAACCCCGACCCTGAACAAGGCACTTCCCTTCCTGGGGTCTTAGGCACAGTTGTTTAGAAAATGAAGACATTCTGTCAAAGAATCCCTAAATGTCCTTCTAGTTGGTTTAAGCAATGTAAATAAAGCCAGAAGGATGTGAAACGAAAGCAATTATATTTTGCTCCTTCAACTCTACCTATATATGCTGAGCACATGGCCCTGTGTTGGAAGGGATGTTAAATCTCACAAATTAAGAGAAAAGAGCCAGCATTTCTGTGGCAGGATAGAGAGTCATATCTGAAAAGATAAGTCCTCCTCCAGCCTTGGCACACATGCAGTTCCTTGAAAGACAGCTCCCACAGCACACATGCTGGCTTCAGGAATGAGCATTCTGCGCCAGAATGCCACAAGGAACAGTGATTTCTCACTTACCCTGTGTCTTCTCAGGAATACGAGAAAGAGCACCAGAGGCAATGACCGGGACAAAGGTAACTTGTTGGTCTCTTTGTCAGCGATGACGTGTTTGCTCTCACAGCCCTTGGTCAGAGTGAGCACCATCACCTCCTAAAATGGCAGCTGGGTACCACCAGGCACCCTGCCTTCCCTCTAGTACATCCTGGAGGGTGAGCCTCACCACGTGGTCTGTAATGCTGCAGACACATGGAGAAGTCACTTTGAACAAGCAAAAAAAAAAAGGTTCAAAAACACTCATACTTTCTGTGTTCTCAGTAAACAAGATAGCTGTGTAAAATTAAAAAAAAACAAATTAGCAAAATCCACTTTGAGAAAAAAGCATATGTACTTTCCAAGTACTGTAGAAGTACTAAGTCCTTTACTAAAGTACTACCCAATATGGTAGTCCCGGGAGCCCGTGTGGTGCTTTAAATTTAAGTTAATTAAAATGAAATTAAAGTAACACTTCAGTTCTTCTGTCACACCACCACATTTTGGGTGCTCAGTAGCCACACGTGGGTTAACACACTGACTAGCACAGATATAAAACATCTCCATCTCAGAAAATTCTACTGGCCAGAACTGGTCTAAAAAGCTGAATAGGGACGCATGGGTGGTTCAGTCGGTTAAACATCTGACTCTTGATCTCAGGTCAGGTCTTGATCTCAGGGTTGTGAGATCAAGCCCCCCATTGGGCTCCACACTAGGTGTGGAGCTTACTTAAAAAAATAAATAAAAAATAAAAAATATTAAAAGCTGAATAGATCAAGCAACAATGATCCATGTAACAACAATGAGTTTGCCTCCCCTATCATCCTTTACCTAATCCTCTGCCTCTTCTGTTTCCTTGAGCCTCTGTACTTTATCTCACAGCTTACACTCAGCTGTTAAGTAATCAAAGTCACAGCATTAAAACATGAGGGCAGCACTTCCTCCGTGTCAGAAACCCCTCCTGGTCTGCCAGACAACCCTGTTCACGCCCAGGAAGCTCCACAGCCCAGCGCCTTATGGGTCCTCATGTGGAGTCCTCACTTCAGTCCTTTTTTCCTGTGAGCAAATCAAGTCATCTGCTCTCCCTGCCTCCAACGCCCACTCTTTAATTACCTCCCTCAGGTTTTCATTGAATGAGTGACTCAGCAGAATGACTTTTTAAATGAGCTTTCATATTTAGCAATGCAGCCCACATGCAAACTGGGACGGGAGCTGATTTCTTAAGTAAACACACCAAGACTTTTATATCAAATTAAAGTGTCTATTCAAAATAATCACCCTGGCAAGTAACATATTTCTGCCAATTGTGCAAGCCATTGCTCAAGTCATAGCTAGAACATTCCTCAGGGACTTGGCTAGGACATGTGTACGTGTCTGTGAGGAGGGATGTGGCTACCTTCCTGTACTCACTTCTTGCGGATGTCTCCTTGAACACTAAGAGGTCACAGAACTTTTGATTTTACAAAGCAAGGTCACAGGTCTACTGCCTCTTGAAAGTATAAGCACGTACCTCCAAAATTAGTCTCTCATGAGGTGCATAGGAGACAATCACGAGGTGTATTTGTTTGCCTTTCACAGAAATGAGATATTCTAGTTATTCTTCTATTTACTATATAAATGTGTGAGCTTTTCTGTCCAGAGCTCATAGCCACTTCTATGCTGCCTTTCATACATGTAAATCTGATAACGCTTACCTAGTAATAAAGAGTTTCTCTCTTTGTAGTTACAAAGGGCTCTTCTGTTGGCAGGATTGCATTTGCTATGAACTGAATGTTTGCCACCACCACCCCCCCGCCGAATTCATATGCTAAAATCCAATCCACAATGTGATGGTTCTAGGAGATGGGTTCTCTGGGAAGTGTTAAGTCATGAGGGAGGAGCTGTTATGAATGGATTAGTGCTCTTGTAAGAAAAGACGCAAGGAAGATGATCTCTCTCTCCACCACGTGAAGATATGAGAAGACAGCCACCTGCAAACCAGGAATGAGGCTCTCACCAGACACCAGAATGTGGACTTTTCAGCCTCCAGAACTGAGAAATAAACTTCTGTTATGTAAGCCACCCAGTCCATGAGACTGAGCTGATGGAGAAACTATTATTTCCCTCAATACATGTGATACATGCATTTAAGTATTTTGAACTTGCATGTTCACAGGCAAATTTGATTCTTGGAACCTCTTCAAAATCTACCTGGAATTTGAATAGTACAAGACTGACCATTGACAGCACCCTCTCTCTCTGGGTGCAGGCATGAAGGATTAATTCGGTGCCATTTGCACAGCCATCTGAGGTGGGATAGCACTGTTTGGGTGCAGAGCATTCCCCACAGCTGCCTGTTGGATATTACTGAAAAAGAAGGTTCTCTCAAAGTAAAACATTGCTGTTGGTCCTTCTCTGGTCTTCATGAAGGTATCAAGCATGTGAGTCCATTGGGGTGATCCTGAGGTAGGGAATGTGTCAGGCAGAAACAAAACACCCCACCAGGAGTGTGGAAACCCAGGTTCTCAAAACAGCTTCTTTGCCAATAAGCATGATGTTCTGAGCAAGACCCAAGTACTGCCAGGACCCCAGCATATGTGTCTGAAAAATGAGGGAAGTGATGACCCCAGGATCATTCTACCTGAACACTACTATAACTCTTTAAGATTCAGGTGTGGTTCCTTTAGGACAGTGTTCCCCTAATTTGACAGACCCCAAGAATCATCCAGGACACTGGTTTAAAAAATACAGATTGTTGATCTTTACCCTATGTTCAGAGGACAAGCTAGGGAAACTGACTTTTTAACTAGAGACTCAGGTGACATTGCCATAGAACATAATGAATAAGAAGTCACCCCAAGTCCCCAGTGTCCTGCCCAGCTTTGATCTAGTAACAGAATGGAAACCAGAAAGCTGTGTCGATAGTCCTATTTTGCAAATACACCTGGATATGAGTATGTTAGCACCTAAAGAGCACAGCCATTTTGCTCACTGTTATTTTTTCTATTGAATAAAGCCGTGAATCTCTATATTTATCTCGGGGTTTTGTTAAATCTGTTTTCATCTTAAATGAGAAAAAATGTGGTTTGCAAGCATTTTGAATTTGTTTGCCTCTAATGCAAATATATATGATTTCTTTTTATTTTCCCAGAAGAAAGGAATGAGGAAGATATAAAGGAAAGGAAATGGAACTCAAATCTAGCGGCAAAATAACTTCTGTTACCCATGATCCCAGGAATGCCATAATAGACCATCAAATGTGTGCCAATCAAGTGTATTATGGTGTGCCCCCTTTCTGACACGAGATGATGACTCATTGGTTCTGTCTCTAGTTGTGAGGGCTGCCAGGACCTTTGCAACACAGGCTTCGAGGGAGAGAAAGGAAAGCAGGAATAGGCAGGACTGGGAAACCAACCCAGGTCCGGCTCACTGCTGTAGCAGTCAATCAGTGGTCCATATCGGAACATGCAGGGGTCTGGCCAATCTGGTCTCAGACTCAGCCAGTAGCTGCATCCAGTGAGGACCTGGACAAAGACTTTGGGTTAATAGGATTCCCTAGACAGTAACAAGAGTAGGCTTTAAAATCCTATAGCAGAATTCAAGGGCTCTTTCTAATATGGAACACACATGGGCACATGCACACCTGGGCTTTTTTCTATGCCTAAAATGCTATCCACTATACCCTGTAGGATACCAAAAAAAGCTTCTGAAAACAGAGAAATGAGTCTGGCTCTCATAGATGGAGATATGGTGGAGGCATCTCAATTAAAGATTTTTTTAAAAAGGAATGAAACATCCAGATCTTTGGATGACACAAATAATCTTAACTGTTGAGATCAACTTAACTCTTGATCTCAACTTAACTGTTTGGCAACTCCTTGCCCACAAATAATTCCAGATTTTAATTGGTGCCTGAAATACAACCAATACCTGACCTTATTACTCCCTCTTTGCTTTCTAATAATTTGGGAAATATGTGAATCCTATGCTCAAACTGACCAATCACTAGATGGCTAAGAGCCAGTTTGAATGGCAACAAAACTGGTCCATTGAACTACCCTGCATAGGAAATCAGCTGGACTAGCAGGAGGTCATCTCAGCAGACGACTGTGGTGTCTGACTGCCCTTTCAGGGTCATGTTCTGGAGGGTGAAAGCTGGACCCACAATTACTGACAGTGGTGGTAGAGGAAGAGATGTCCAGAGAGGCACTGAGAGCTGGGACAGCACTTCTGCTGATGCATAGAGTATTACTATAGAAACAGTTTATCTTTTTGGTTAAATATAATAAATCTCCTCTTGTTAAGTGATAAGGGGTTTACTTTTGGCGAAGCTTTAAAGGGAAAAAGTCAACACCTGTGATCCATGGAGACGGAAGAAACTGGTCAAACAGTAATGTATAGGTATTACCTTCCAAGTGTGGCAGTCAGTAGATGAGGGGAGGGCCCCATGCTCTGGATAAAGACCCTTCTGCAGGTCCCCGAGTGGAGACAGAATGGCAATCCAAGCCAGGTACTAAAGGCATGAGGTGCAAGAACTAGTCTGGGAGAGGGGGCTGGTAAGAGCTAGATAGTATGTTTAATCTCCATCTAGCTTCACTTGATGGCAAGACTCAGTCCAAGAAACATATACACACACAAAGGAGTCCAGTTATATAAACATGACAAAGGGGCACCTGGGGGGCTCAGTCAGTTAAGAGTCTGACTCTTGATCTCAACTCCAGTCTTAATCTCAGGGTCAAGAGTTCAAGCCCGCATTGAGCTCCATGCTAGGTGTGAAGCCTACTTCAAACAAACAAACAAACAAATAGAACAAAAAACAACAAAACAAAAACATGACAAAGATTGGGTTAAGGACTCAGTTGAAGGAACATGTCAGTGCCCAAGGAGCACACCCAGGTCTATGGCAGAAATGACCAGAAGGGGGAGCCATATGCATTGCTTTTTAGTGCTAGCCTTGCTGAGTATTGGCTGTTGAACTCAGTAGTTGAAAGCATCAGTCCAACTGGGTAGATAAAGAAGAACCAATAGAAGACCTTTCAAGCAACAAGGCTTGTTGCTTAAAGCTGCTACTGATAGCAACACTTTTCAGCCTTACTTCAGTTATTTCCAAGGCCAAATCTGATTGAACACTATTCAAGTAGTGGTATGGCCAAAGGAGGTGGTTATATAAATGGTCATATAAAAAGTGAAGCATTTGCTTTTCACAAGGAAGCCATTACTCATTGTTCCATTTCACCCACATCATTGTCAGTATCTTTACAAATGAATAAAGATGGTGAGATTCAGGCCATAGGGTTATTAAAAATCCGACATTCTAAATTATCAGTGACTGAAGATTAGACAATAGACCAAAAAAAGACAATTTGGTGCCCAAAAGAGATTCTATGCAATGACAGTACTGGGAAGTTAATAAAGCCCCTGGTATATATACAAATATAGTTGTTCTTGTACTTGTATGTATAACCCCAGATGAGAAATTCTACCGATTGTACCAATGGTATTTATACCATATAAGAAGTAGCCCACAAATGGATGATGTCAAGCCACTGCTTAATATGCTCAGGACAATTTAGCTCTATCCCCTAAGTACCAGCCTCTCTGTGTCCCCAGGCTCCTGCTACCATTTTGCATAACATCTCTGGAGCCTTGAACTCCTGGTTTCAACCTACATGCAAATTCCATCCCATAGGCTCACAGGGAGAGAACTGGTTTCTTGGAGATCATCTCATGACACAGACCAGTTGCAACAGTACTACAACTCGGGACGAGGCATTGACGTTTGCAAAATGGTAGAGCCTCTTTGGAAAACCACCAGTTTCTTATAAAGTTAAGTATGCACTTACCACATGATCCAGTAGTCTCACTCCTATGTAGCTATCCAAGAATAATGAAAACTTATATTCACACAAAATCTGTACACACAGAAAGACCATATAATTGCCAAAAACTGAAACAACCAAATGTCCAATTCATGAATAGATAGCCAAATTGTGGTATATCCAAATACTACTCAGCAACAAAAGAAGAAATGAACTATGGATCACATAGCAACATGAATGAATTTCAAATACATTATATAAATGGAAGAAGCAGATTCAAAAGGCCAAAGTCTATATGATTCCATTTATAAGATCACCCATCATAGGCAAAATTAGAGGAATAAAAACCAGATCTTGGCTCCCAGGAGTTGGAGTTAGAGCAAGGAGTTGATACAAAATGTGAGGGAACATTTAAAGTAATGGAAACATTTTATATATTGATTGTGAAGGTGTTTACATAACTATATGCATTCGTTGAAACATAGACCTGTACACCACAAGGAGTTAATTTTACTATATGTTGAAAAATGAATAAAATAAAGTAAGGTTTAAAAATTTATGAAATTGCTGATAAAAGTCAAGATCAATATGCAATCGTCAGTTTGAAAATTTAAATCAGGCCACATTTCATCCCGCATCAACATTGCTCTGGTAAAGTGACCAAAGGCTAATTTTCCTTTTTAGAGTCTCTACCCTAAAGAATCTTTGTTTAAGTTATCAAAATCTCAAGTTGAGAAGTTGGGCCAATCCTCAGGATATCTCAGAAGAGCCTCAGGGTCCTAGATGCCATGAGGAACAGTGGAATATCTCCAACCAGTATTAGGTCCCTGCCTCAGTCTGCCTGGAACTGCCCCAGTCTGATTTCCACTAATTAAAGACCAAATGCATAAAGTCCCTGCATGTGTTGAAGCTTATCAAGAGTGTCTGATCCCTTATTGTGAGTAATTTACAATTAAAAAAGTATATCCTCCTTTGAAGTAAAAGAAAAAATAGGATTAGCCCCTGGTTCTGAAGACTTATTCTCAAAGCAACAGAGCAACAAAAAAAGGTACATAAGGCCTGCAAAGATTCAAGAAATTTGGAAGAAATGAATTCCAGTCCAAATGCAATAGAAAGAAGTACAACATGATTTTTCACACTCTGTATTTATGTAATACAAACACAGAACAAAACAAACATCCAAAGACATATTTTTGGGGGGAAAGAACCTAAAAGCCAAGGTTTCCCCAAATACATCTTTCAAAATTCAAAATTTCAAAATTCATTTGGTTGAAATAACCCCAGCCTCCCCAACACTCCCGATACTCAGCCACGTTCACCTGTGAAAAATCCTACCCATTCTTCAAGATTCAATTCCAAAGAAAGATGTATATTCAAGCTGAAATCGCTTTGGAATTGGGTTTCCTGCAATCACTCTAGAGACTTGGCAAAAATGCAACTTCAATAATTCTTAATTTTCTATGTGAAATCAAAATACTCTGAAATTGAACGGATCCTCCATCAGTGGTTCTCAAGCTTTAGCAGGCATTAGAATCAGGGGAAGGGCTTGTGAAAACACAGATTGCTGGCGGGAATTGGGGGTGTGCCACTCTGGGGGGAAGTGGGACCTGAGAATGTGCATTTCCAACAAGCTTCCAGGAGAGGCTGATGCTGCCACTCTGAGGCAGATACTTTTAGAATCACTCACTGCCCTCTGTACTGTAGAAGGCAGACAAGCTAATACATGTAAAAGTGTTTCATAAAGTATAAATTGTGATATGAGTGTAAGGGAGTCTTGTTTTTATTGTTACATTTGCACCGAATCCTTTAAGGAGGCGTCTCGGTCTCCCCCAACTATATTACAGCAGTTTTTTTGTTTGAAAACCTATAATACTTTACCCTTCTGATGCTGCCAGTAGTCTGCCTAGAATTGAAGTCATTTTTATTCTGTTTTTATTACACCAACTAGACTTCATTGAGATCATTGAGATCGTTCAATCCCCTGCAGTGCACAGCGGACTGTCTTACACACAATGGGTATTCTGGGCAATAAGCTGCTGAACTGAGTTGAACATCCCTTATTATAAGAATACTGCTTTGCTTTCTGGTGGTTGTAATGAAAATACAGTGGAAACATATTACAGAGCACAACAATATATTACTTTCCTGAATTGGATGTCTAAGATCACGTTGAAACCGATACCCTTATTGTCTATTCGAACAAATTATGGACAGTGAATACTGTATTTATGTAAATGATAACTGCTAAGTATCGTGTTTATGGGCATACATTTTAAAAGTTGGATTTAAGCTTCTTGATCAATACTGTAAATCTTCCAAGTATGACTGTTATTCCATAGGTAAATCTGTTTTCAACTTCATTTCTTCTTCCAAGCATGGAATCTGCTACAGGTAGAACAGTGACAGCTTCTATACTGAAAGAGCAAAATTCCTATATAAATACACACAAGACTCCTGACTGGTGATAAGGTTGCTTGCCCACTGCGAAGACATTGGACACGCCCACTCTTAGGAAAGAACAAATAGAGCAGGGATTTTAAGCGTATATGGCCACTAAGCATTAAGGTGGTAAATCATCCATTGTTCTTTGCATTTTAACAGCAAAGCCTCATTTATTCAAGGCAAGAGAACTGGGTCATATTGTGGAAATGCAGGCATTAGTGACCCCATGGGTGCGTATGTGAAGGGATGGGAAGCCCTTGCCCAACACCTTGAAATGACTCCCTTGTTTACCCCCATATAAAGTCCAACTCTGTCTACGGGCACTGGCAAAATAGAAAAAACTAAAATCCTAAAATGAACTTTTGCTCACTCATGACTCATATAGTTGGCATTGTTCTCTAGATGTTACAAGACATTGTCTAAAGGGGAGAGTCATAATCTATGCCTGACTGATCTTTAAAGACTCCTGGGCCTCCATCAACTTCTAGGCAGGTAAATTTTGGTTATTTATTGCTGTGAAATAACCTATCCCAAAACAGTTTTAAATAAACTGATGTTATTTTCTCTGATTTTGCAATTTGGGCAGGACTCAGCAGGAATGGCTTATCTCTGCTCATGTGTGTCAACTGAGGCAGCCCCACTTTGAGGATGGCTCACCCATGTGGCTAGCAAGTTGGTGTTCATTGTTGCCTGGGAGCTCAGCCAAGGTGGAGGTCAGGGGTCTCAACTCTTCTTTATGTGAACCTCGCTGCCTGGGCTTGGCATGGCAGCAGGGCCCCTAACAGGGAGGAAGTAGAAGCTGCCAGTCTTGTTAAAGCATCACTTTCTCCATATTCTATTGATTAAGGAATCACAGAACAAGTTCAGATTAAAGGGAAACAGAAATAACCTCCACCTCTCAATGGGAGCGGTGAGAAAAATGTGTGGCCATCTTCAAACTATTACAGCAGATTTTTCCTAAGACCAGACATTAAATTAGGGCAGAGGAAATCAGTCTTCTTTAATCTTTTTTTTTTAATTTTTTTATACAAAGTCTTCTTAATCTTAAAAACAAGACAGTGCTTGACATCAGTGCTGTCTCCAGCGTGTGGTTCCCGGAAGGCTGCAGGATCCAAGAATTTGATAGAAATGCAAAGTCTCGGGCCCCACCCCACCCTTAACTGAGTAAGAAAGTCTGCTTTACATTAAGGTTGACTGTTTTCTCCTTCACTCTGAATTTTGCTAAACCAATTGTATAAGATGAAAATGAATTTAGTTGTAGTAAACAGCTATATTTACTTAGAAGAGAGAATAACAAATGAAGCTGAAGATCTGGATTTACTTGAAGCAATACACAATGTTTACGTATGGTTTAACATTCTAAAAATATTTATTGGGGTTGCCACATAATAGATTTGTATCTCCATGGTGGTTAATCTTCAGTAAATATGTTTTGAGTATCACGTGGTTTTTACTTACTATGCGCTGTCTTAAATTCTAATTACATCCATATGTGAGAACATTAATTTAAAGTGCCACCAGAAGGACTGATTACAAAATCAATTACTGGCATGAAGGCGTGGTGTTATTCAAAGAAAAAATGGCGCCTCCACTTGTTGGTACCAAAAGAAAAGCAATTAAAAAGTTGCAGACTCACCAGGCAGTCTATAAACAATCTTTCAGATTGTATCTGCTTAAAGAAAGATAAGAAAAGGAGGCCATGAAGCTCATGTACAATTTCAAGAAAAATAATAGTTATTATAATAAAAATTTGCCATTAAAATTCATAGCAACATGTGTTACATAGATTTCTCTATCTACACACACATGCACACTTATTTACACACTACACAGAGCATGACCATGGAGAGGAGATACAAAACTACAAAGAGCTGACACAAAGCTGAATAATACTTCATAGCCTTGAAACCTTAATACCCTTGAAATGCTCCCAGCTTCACAGCCCAGTTGGATTTGAATGGATATAAGGGGAATCTTGGTCCATAAATGGACCAAGAAAATGTTTATTTCAGTTTACTCTGCTCCTTTCAAGAGAAAGTGAAGTCTTCAATGCATTGGAGAAATATTTTATCCAAAAATGTTGATTTTTTGCAAAAGCTGGTTTTAATCCTCTGGACATACAGTCTCTTTTCCTGGTCGTGTGAGGTATATTTGTTATGGTTTAGTGTGATCTTTTAAAATAAAACTTCTCTAAGTGTCTTTATAGATTCCCTTAGGGAAGCTGACTGGCCCGTCCCCTCAGAGGGTATAATATTTAGTACATTAAATAGCAGAACTCAGAACTCACAGCCAAGGCCTCCCTTCCATGAAGGGACTGATTAAAGACAGATTAAAGACAGATATTCAAATGAAATGAGATATAAAAGGAGACACCACAAGAAACAATGGGTCTCATTACTCAAAGAAAATAGAAGCCATGAGACACTGAACTCCCCAGCTTCTTTCTTCCCATTTCCCAACAAAATTTTCTTCATTTGTTCCAACTTGTTCTCCTTCTCTCAGAGGAGAACAAGATTGTTGCCCCAAGGTGACCCTGAGCTCTGCATTCCTTCCCCTCCAGACCCCTTGAAGACCTTAGTCCACAGGTCTTTTTTATGCTACTACTCATCATCCTCACTGAGACACCCCTATGGGGCTAGCATGGGCCCTCTAAATTTCCAGTTCACAGGGAGCACCCCAAGAGAGGAAGAGGAAGAGGTAGTGGGCAGTAAAGCAGGATTTGAGGAATTCTGGGAGAGGCCAGGACAGTTTAGGGAACCTGGAGGCAATTGGGAAGATGAACACACACTATGGGACCTGGAAACACGCTAAAGGCAAATTAGCGTAGGGGCCGCTGCAGATGGCCTGAAGTCTATAGGACTGTAAATCCAGGTTCTGCAGCTTACTACTTGTGACCTCGAGCAAGTTACCCACCTCTCTAAACCTCTGCTCTTCTGCTGGAAAGTGGAGCTAATAATACTTTCCTCATTGACATTGTAAAGACTGAATGGGCTATGTATGCACAGTGCCTTATAGAATGCCTGATGAATAGTTGGGCCCCTTATATGTATTATTTTATGTCCCTGTATGGGGATAGAGGACCAAGACTATCAATGGTAGCAAACACTGCTCTTCCCTGTGCAGCACGGGAAGGAAACCACAAGGCTGCAAATATGCAAATCAGCCCAGTATCACCCACCTCCTTACCTTTCATTCATCTTGGAGGCTTATGTGACACGCACAAGCCATCAATTCCAACCGGAAGAGGCAAAGGATACACCCTGCAGTTGTTTATCTCTTTGTTTGAATTTCAGGTTGCTGCTTTAAATTGCCTCTGAAAGGTGGAGTCTCCTGAATGATAAGCTACAAATTAGGAATTCTATGATGAGTGAGGGTGCAGATTTTGAGGCTTTCCCCTTCAGGCCTCCCGCCTGCTCTCAGAGCCCACTGACATATGTTTTTTGTGTATAATACAGTGTAGGGAACAATAATGGAACATGATTCTTAACTAGCAGCTGCCTAAGTGAGCATCATTAGAGTTACTTGGTGCATAAAACCAAGCACGTGTCTTTTCCAGGTGGGGAGACTGAGGGAAGCAGGCAGAGAAAAGCAGCACGGAGTAGACGAAGCCAGTTTGGACGTTATTTCTCTAAACCAGGGGTCACTATTTCCACCTCATTTGCATACTCTCCCAAGGGAACTCTGAGAGGCTCCAGGCTGGCCTCAGGGCCTCGTTTGCATAATCCTTCTGAACTTCAGGGGGTAGGACTGTGGAGGGGACTGGGGTTTAGTCACAGTTCCTAATTCAGGCTAAAATCCCCTTGTAAAGAGCCGGTTCCTGAACTATGACTCTCCTGAGCTGGTAGGACCCCCAAATCCAGTGGCTTTCAGGACCTTGTGATGTGGAGTCCTGCTGATGGGCCTCCTCCTGTCTTAGAAAATGGAAGGATTTCTGGTGAAAAAAAGGAAGCATTTTTGCTGACCAGACTCCTCATGCACAGGGTGCTTGGAGACCCATGGGGTTAGAGGTTTAGAGTAATAAGCCAGAGGCACTGAGAGAATACTTGGGAAGAATAATAAACTCAACCATGGAGTATATTTTAATGTACATATTCTGTAAAAGTTTTAATCTAGCCACGTCCTTGAAGTGAGAATATATCACCTTCACTACACCCTGAAAAAAATTCCCCTGGGGTTGGAAGGGAGTAGAGAAGTTTGAAGTGCAAAAGGAGGAGAGAGTAGAGTCCGATGGAGAAGGGAAGCCCAATAAAATGTGCTTTGCTTTGGAGTCCACTAAAGAAGACCTCTCTCTGCACCCCCCAGCACAGTGTTTTAGATATCTTGCAGGTTATTCATGCAGAGGAAGGGGGTTGGTGTGTGCAGTGGCACAGATAATCCAAAACAAAATAATCCCTAATTCATTTATATTTGGCTACCTAATGCCTTTGTAAGTTTTGCAGCCAGCAAAGTTCCTTCCTGATTGTGCATCACTGACATCAAAATGAAGATTGGTTACCATTCCCTAGGCAAGTAGCAGCTGATGGGAAGAAGGTGGTGCCAATGACCGCTAGGTAGAAGCCAGCTCAATAAGATGAGGTTGGTCCACAAAAGTGAATAATTCACAGATGGATAATTGAGTAATCTCTTACTCCAGCTGACTTTTAAGCTTTGCACAGGGACTGAGGGACAGCAAATCTCATGAGACCATTCACTTCTTTCTATCTGTTGATTCTGTAATAGTTTCATCCATGTTTCCCAGGAAGCAAACTCAAGATTGGCCAGGAGAGGCTTTAGGGAAATAACAGCTCAGTTCATGAATTCATTTTTAAAATTCACTAACGTATTAAGGAGTCATTGAGGACCCACTTGTTGCAAATGTGCTACAAGGGAGCCAAAAATATTAAGGAGTCACCATCTCTGCTCCCCACCCCCTGCCAAAATTACTGCTCCCGGTGCTAATGGTTTACGATTTTAAAACACTTGGAATGTTTTAAAGTGCTTCATGGTAGGTGGCCAGAGCTGTACAAGCAGAAGCCTGTGTGGCCAACAGGATGCCACAGGCCCTCTCCATTTCTATCTGTCCTCAGGGACTTTGGTCATATGTTTGAGCTTGGAAGGGGTAGCACGAGACCTGGAGCAGTGCTGAGTCTAGGAGGTGCTGTTTGTAAGCTTATGAATTTAGGAGAAAGTACTCAGCTAAAGTAGCTAATCTACCAGAAAGAAATCTAACAGTAAAAATACCAATTCTTTTCTCCGGACATTATTTTGCATTACTTTTCTATCTGAAATACAGTTCTAGAGAGGCAGGATTTCTGAGTGATTAAGACCTCAAATTCTTACAACAGATTGTGTGAGTTCAACACCTGACTTCTCCACTCAGTATGTGACCTTGGAAAAACTGTCTTACCTCTGTGTGCTTCAGTCTCCTCATCTAGAACTAGGACTGTCATGAGAATTTAAAACATTTCCTTTTTTTTTTTTTTTAAAGATTTTATTTATGTATTTGACAGAGAGAGACATAGCGAGAGAGGGAACACAAGCAGGGTGAGTGGGAGAGGGAGAAGCAGGCTTCCCGCTGAGCAGGGAGCCTGATGTGGGGTTCGATCCTAGGACCCTGGGATCATGACCCAAGCCTAAGGCAGATGCTTAACGACTGAGCCACCCAGGCGCCCCAAAACATTTCCTTTCTAAAAGCATGACACTGTTTACATTAGTGCCCCTCAAAATGAAATACTTAGGTATAAATCTAACAAAATATGTACAAGATCAATAAGAGGAAAAGTACAAAACTCTGATGAACAAAATCAAAAAACTAAATAAATGGAGAGGTATTTCATATTCATGGATAGGAAGATTTAATAGTTTCAAGATGTCTGTTCTTAGATTCAGTACAAGCCCAATCAAAATCCCAGCACATTATTTTGTGGATATTTGCAAACTGATTCTAAAGTTTAAATGGAGAGGTAAAAGACCCAAAATAGCCAACACAATATTGAAGGAGAAAAACAAAGTTAGAGGACTGACACTACCTGGCTCCTAGACTTACTATAAATCTAGAATAATTATGACAGTGTGGGGTTACTGAAAGACTAGACACATAGATCAGTGGAACAAAATAGAGACCCCAGAAATAGACCCTCATAAATATAGTCAACCGATCTTCAACAAAGGAGCAAAGACAATTCAATGTAGCAAAGATAGTCTTTTCAACATATGGTGCTTGAATAACTGAACATCCACATGCCAAAAAATGAATCTAGAAATAGACCTTACACTCTTCACAAAAGTTAACTCAAAATGGATCATAGGTCTGAATGTAAAGTGCAAAACTATAAAACTCATAGAAGATAAGACAGGAGAAAAACTGAATGGTCTTGGGTATAGTGATGTCTTTTTAGAGAGAACACCAAAAGCACAATCCATGAAAAAAATAATTGATAAGCTGGACTTCATTAAAACAAAAAACTTCTGCTTTGGGAAAAACACTTTAAAGAGAATAAGAAGACAAGCACAGACTGGAAGAAAAATATTTACAAAAGATATTCCACATCATATGTCATCAGGAAAATCCAAATTAAAGCAACAGTGTGATACCACCACACGTACTAGAACAGCCAAAATCTAAAACACTGACAAAACCAAATACTAGTGAGAATGTGGAACAGGAAATCTCATAAATTGCTGGTGGGAATGCAAAATAGTACACCTACTTTGGAAGACAATTTAGAGATTTCTTACAGACTAAACCATAAAATCCAGCAATTATGCTCTTTCATATTTACCCAAAGGAGCTGAAAACTATACCCACACAAAAACTTGCACATGGATGTTTACAGCAGCTTTACTCATGATTGCCAAATCCTATTTTCTTAAGATTTTATTTATTTATTTATTTATTTATTTATTTATTTATTTTAGAGAGAGAGCACGGGCAGGGGGAGGAGCAGAGGGAGAGGGACAAGCAGACTCTGCACTGAGCGCAGGGCCCCATGCAGTGCTCGATCCCACGACTCTGAGATCATGACTTGTGCCGAAATCAAGAGTCAGACACTTAACAGACTGAGCCCCCCCAGGTTCCCCAATAATCGCCAAATCTTAGAAGCTATAAGGATGTCCTTCAGCAGGTGAATGGATGAATAAACTATGGCACATCCAGACAATGGAATATTTTTCAGCACTAAAAAGAAATGATCTGTCAAGCCATGAAAAGACATGGAAGAACTTTAAATGGATATTGCTAAGTGAAAGAAGCCAATCTGAGAAGGCTACACACTGTATGATTTCATCTATATGACATTCTGGAAAAAGGAAAACTGTGGAGACAGTAAAAAAAAAAAAAAAAAAAAAAAACAGTGGTTTCCAAGGATTGAAGTGGGAAAGGGATGAAGAGGTGGTGTACAGAGGATTTTTAGGGCAGTGAAAATACTCTCTATGATACCGTAATGATAGATACATGCCATTAAACATTTTCCCAAACTCATAGAATTTTTAACACCAAGAGTTAAATGTAATATAAACTATGGACTTTGGGTGATTATGATGTGTCAATGTAGGTATATCAGTTGTAAAAAACATACCACTCTGGGACCACCTGGGTGGCTCAACTGGTTAAGCGTCTGCCTTCGGCTCAGGTCATGATCTTGGGGTCCTGGGATCGAGCCTGATATCAGGCTCTCTGCTCCGTGGGGAGCTTACTTCTCCCTCTCCCCCAAGCTCATTCTCTCTCTCTCTCTCTCTCTCTCAAATAAATAAATTTTTAAAAATCTTAAAAAAAAAAATGTACCACTCTGGTGGGGGGTGTTGATAATGGCACTGCTTTCTCTAACTCCCAGAGGCGTCGGAAGGGCTAGAGGGAAACTCGAGGCTGATTTCCAGAGCAGTTCCTAGAACTACCTCGCAGAAGTGGCCTGGTGAAGGAGCTGCTGCTGTTGCCACTCTCAGGACCACACTGCCCCAGACACGATCCAAAAGTAGCCCCTGCTGCCACTGCCTCTACTTCCAGCCATGGAAACGTGCCTCTGTCACTACCCTAGGCTGCAAGGGGGAAGCTGCATGCTTGCTCCTTTTCTCGCTTCCAGATCTAAAGCTCTTGCATGTGGGTCTGATTGGAGGAACTTAAATCCCATGTCTGTACCTTAGTACCCCAGGAGGCCAAGACTTGCATTTATTGTACTAGGCCATCATATTAGGGCTATTCAAAGGGGAGGGGGTGCCGGGGTGGCTCAGTTGGTTAAGCGACTGCCTTTGGCTCAGGTCATGATCCTGGAGTCCCAGGATCGAGTCCCGCATCGGGCTCCCTGCTCAGCAGGGAGTCCAACTCTCCCTCTGACCCTCCCTCCTCCCATGCTCTCTCTTTTTCTCTCTCTCTCTCTCAAATAAATAAATAAATAAATAAAATCTTTAAAAAAGATTTAAAAAATCACAGAAGGGTAAATTAGAAATGGAATAAAAAATTAGCAGCATTTCTAATGGTATCATTTTGGTAAATATGAAACAGAGCTCAATTGAAACAACAATTTGGAAGGACATTAGAACTTCTGCGAGGCAGCTCCAGTCAGAATCTAAGGCAAAGGGTAATATGACTAGGGGCATGCATACAACAATTATTCCAGAATATGCAATGGATGCTTTTAAAAATATATTATTACTTTTGCTTCTAAACAGTTGCTTTCTCATGCCAAATTATAGTTCATTTTGCTTAGTCTTCCAAAACAATTATACCTTGTAGAACTGTCTCAAAGGGTATAGGAATATATATTTATCTAAATACATATGCATGCCTGTATATATACATATATTGTGTGATGATTAATCAGATTTAAACTTCTGAGCATTAATCGGGTAATGTTTAATGATATTTTAAAAACATAATATCTCATTTGATCTTCTAGGGAATTTTGTGATACAGTAACAGTATTAGAATTCTCATTTTACAGAAGAAGAACTAGGCCCAGAGAGGCTAAGTGACTTGCTCAAGGTCACAGAGTTACTTCATTAGAAGAGCTTGCAGTACAGTTAGGCTAATAAAACACATCCAAGCACATAAAACATCCTGAGAATAATTAGAAGCTTGTGATTCTCTGAATCAAATTCCCGAGCTCAAAAGATGTCCTCCTAACTAAAAAGAGGTCCACGCAAACAAATCATTCTTGTCTGCCTAAGAAATACAGTTGGTTCTTTTCGAGGATGAAAAACAAACTTGCTTTCTTCAAGCTTGCAGATGAAGTAGAAATATTGGTGCAAGACTTTTACAGTTCATTAACTGTCATCCAGAGCAAGGAAGATTTGTGGCCTGCTTAAGGGATCGTTAGGCAGGAGTAAGACAAACATGCCAATAGGGTTAACTCTTTAGCAGTAGGCCATGGCAGCAGACCGGGAGGCCACCAGCGCCCAAACAGAGGCAATGAGGATGTCAATCACCCTCAGAGTAAATTTCTTTGAGTCCTCAAACTAAAAAAAAAAAAAAAAAAAACTAGAAAATTGTGTTTTTAGAATGGTTTTTATATGCTTCTTGGTGGTTTCCATTTTAAAATCAATATTTATAAGCCACCTCTGGAAGACCTATGTTGTTAGTATTAGATGCTATAAATTGAGCCATCAGCTCTATGTTCCTGATTCTTTAGATTTACAACCAGCATTTCACATGTGCCAAAGTGAAGGACAAAAGCTGAACTAAAATCTATGGCAGAAAAGAACAATTAACACATATATTTCATGACCAAGCAAGGTGTTCTTCAGGTTCAACAGAATTGCTTGGTATTCTGCCCATGACATGCTGTTTACTCCAAAATAAATTTCAAAAGAGTTGACTGATTTGGACCAAATTTGTAACCCCAAAGGGCATTGAAAAAAAAAAAATAAACCCTGAAATGTGATCTGAGGGTCAATCAGTCATCTCGAAAAGAAACGGTGAGTCAAACTTCTCAAGTGGGCTTATCTTCAAATGAGCTTGATCGTATTGGTAGTCCTACTGGATGAAGTTCTGGTTGACAGAACCAGTAGTTTAGGTCCCTGTGTTCTTCTGTTGATAACATTTGCTGTTTCTTTGGGTGAAATAAAGTCTTCTGTGTCCATTTAAGTAGTCAGTGCTAGATATTACGTGACATTGTGTTAGATTTATTCAGGAGTAAGTCAGAAGAGCTTGTATTTCACCGAAGGGATACAGACAGTTAATATTTCTCCATGCTGAAAACTGCCACCAAGGCATAAGTTGTTACTTATGGTAACAAACAATTATCCATCACAATAGAACTAAAAACAGAAATCTGACTCATAAATATGGTCTCACTTATTCCTCCCTGCTGTGGACATGATTAGTCCTTTTCAGCCCTGGAACAGATTAAGAGAGAGATGTACTGTGTACCTGCACCTGAGTGGGTGTGTGTACACACGTGCATGTGTGTGTGAGTGTAAACAGTCAATAAAATATATCTCCACTTGTTTTTTAATAATAAATACCAAATAATAGCATCTAGTGTTTAGTAAATGAGTACGACAAATGTTCTGAAAATTTTGATCTAGAGCAAAGATTATGCCTAAGATTATTACTGATGTACTCTTCTTAGATAAGATTACAAATAGAATCTTTCAATGAGTGATACACAAATTATTATGACAATCTTTTGAGACCATAAATATATTGTAAATGATCAATTAGTAGATAGTCGCTCATTTTTGATTCAAACTGGTATAGAGAATACTTGCATCACTTTATGTAATACAAGTATATATATTATACCATATGTCATTGATATTGACCCAGTAGTTCAAAATTCTTCTAGATCTCTGATCTTACGACCAATGGTAAAACCGTCAACCAGGTGGTGATTGTAATGTAGCCGCCATTGTGTGCTCATTCATGAACTTGGTCATAAATGTTCTATTATTATTACTTCAATTAAATTGAATAATTTGTTAGGCCTGAAATGAAAAGAATGTCATTAAAAGACCAAAAATGCCACACAGAACTTTTTTCTTTAATTTTTATGTGGTCTAATCCCAAACTTTTTTTAGTACTTCATGAGTATTGAATTATAGTTAGAAACATATTCCCCATGCTAAGATTAAAAATATTCCTACATTTTACTTTTTATTTTTATGGTTTTATTTCTTATTCTTAAATCTTTGATCTTTTTGGAGTTTATCTTAGTAAATTTCTCCCACTTACTGTATTCTAAATTTGCTCATATTCATTTTAAGCCATTTCTGGACTTTCAATTATTTTCCTTTGGTCCATTCATCAATTCATGCTCTGATATCCCACTATTTTAATCATTGGGACTTAATAATAATATTTTAGTATGCAAATAAAATTATTTACACCTCATTTATCTTCTTTTTTCAGAGTTTTTCCAGCTATACTTATTTTTTAGTTTCTTTAAGAGCTTTAAAACACCGTTTCAAAAAACATTTGTAATGTTAATTACCTTAAATTTAAAAATTATCATGAGCGAATTGATATTTTTATAATGTTGAGTCTGCCTATACAAAGACATGAATGTCAAAGATGGTTAGCTGTTCACCAAAATAGTTCCAAAGTTGCTACTAGAAAGTGGCTGCCTAGCGAGGGACTACATTTTCCACCCACCCTTACCTGCAGGTGTCATGGGAAGGTGAGTAGAGAGAAGCTAACAGAAGGAAAGCAGGTTTGCTATGTTCCTCTAGGCCAAAGTATTTATGAAGAGTATGTCTCCATGCTCTCTTTCCTCTGTACAGGCTGGAATCAGAAGACCAGGCAGTTCTAGCAGATAGGAAATCAACAAGTTGGAAGGAGCCTAGGTCCCATCCAATCACTTGCGGATGGCCATTGTCTCAGTCTGAGCAAGATATCAGTTTCAATTATACTTAACTTACTATACATTTTAGGCTCAATTTTTAATGCCAGGTAACACAATATAATTAATACACTATCACACCTCTTCCTATTTGGTCATTTGTTCTTTTGTGTTTTCTAGGACTGTTTTAAGGTTTTCTTCCTATAGGTCAGCACATTTCTTATTAGTTTTATTCATGGCTATTTTACCATTTTAGTTGCTCTTGTAAATGGGATATTTCCTCCATTATGTTTTCTAACTGGAAATTGTTTATATATATGAAAGCTGTAAATTTCTGTACATTATTTTTTTACTCCATTACCCTAGTGAATTTTTTTATTTTTTATTGTAGATTTCTGTTAATTACTTTAGATTATTCATCATATCAAATCCAAATTTTTATAGGCTTATTTTCCCTCACTTTTAGACTTCTAATTTCTCTATCTTATCCAATTTCATTGATTAGCACCTGCCATAGAAGGTTAGATAATACTCATAGTAGACATCCAAGCCTAGTTTCTGACTTCAGTGGAAATATCTCACGTGTTTCTCTCATTAAGCACAATGTAGGCTTTGGGCTAAGACAGATATACTTCATCAAGTTGAAGATACCATTGACTAATTATCTTATCATTTTGAGCAATAATAAATGTTAACTTTTATCAAATATTTTTCAGTGTCTATTTTCTCCTTGGGTCAGTTATTATGGTAGGTTATTAGCATGTGTTATAATACTGAAGACACTGCATTAATTGCATTACTAGAATAAAATCTATTTGCTCACATATTTGGGTCTTTTAATGTGGTACCAAATCCTTAATAATGATTTATTTAGGATATTTACATTAATCTTCATATGTGGGATTTATATAGAAAGTTATTTATAACTTTCTTTTTTTAGGGTTTTATTTATTTATTTGAGAGAGAGTGAGAGAGAGAGAAAGAGCATGAGTGAGGGAAGGAACAGAGGGAGAAGCAGACTCTCCACTGAGCAGGGAACCCAACGCGGGGCTGATCCCAGGACCCGGAGACCATGACCTGAGCCTGAAGTCAGATGCTTAACAAACCAAGCCATCCAGGTGACCTATAATTTTATTTTCTGTGCAGTTGTCCTCAGGCTTTGTTATCAATAACTTTTCCACTTCATTAAAAATATGTGATTTATTCCTTCTTATTCTTTATTCTTGAAGAGTTGAAATAATGTTCTTTAATGGTTTCATAGAATTCTTCTATGTAAACGAAAATAACCTAGTGAGTTTATCTACTTCTGTTCAAATTAGCATAATAATATATGTTCTATCTCTTCTGGGTTCAGTTTTGATAAATTGTACTTTTCTAGAAAATGATGGATGTAAACTAAATTTTCAAAGTCATCTCTAAAAAGTTAGGCAAATAGTCAGATTTGGAAGTTTCCTATCATTCTCTAGTAATTTCCTCTATCATTTTTTACATGTTTATCTGTCCTAAAAAGATATTGTTCCCCTTTGTTTGAACTACCTACTACTTTATTTATTCAATTTTTTTTGGTAATTTTATCCTATTTTTTGGATCTAGTTCTAGTCTGTTGATTTTCAGTTTCCAGCTCATTAATTTCTGATTTTATTTATAATAATTTATTTATTATGCTTTTTTTATTGCTATTTTACTCACTTTTTGAATTGGATATCTAATTTACTATATCATTCTTTTTATTGATATAAATATCTAAAACTATGAGTTTTCCTTTGATCATTCCTTTGGCTATATTTCATATGTCAAACAGTCTGAATCAGGGTGTTTTATTATTAAGAAATTATGCAATTTTGATTATATATCATCATCGAACCTGAAGTTGTATGAGAGCTTTCATTTTTTTTAATTTTCTAGTTGGAAGATACTTTGTATTGTCTGACTTTTTTTTTCTTAAATTTTATTCTTATTGCATTGTGAAAAATTAGTGTTCATAAATTTGGAAAAAAAAAGTTTTTCCTTCTGTGTGTCTCCTTTACAACTCATACTATTACCATATGTACAGCATTTCTAACACTTCTAGTCATCAAATGCGTGGGGTTATGTCCCCCACCAAGCAATTCTCTGCAACACCAGTTGGGTGTCCTACAACTTAACTCCATTCTGACACTATATACCTGGAGATAGAGTCAGATCCTGCAGGCTAAGGGTGCAGTCCTATAAGACTGTCCACCCCCCTTCAGATGCCAATCAAATGTCCAGGTTGGCACCTACGGTTCTGACCAATCAGCTATAAATCAGAGGTGCCCATGACCCCTCCTTAGGTTTGATTAATTTGCTAGAGCAGTTCACAGAACTCGGGGAAACACTTACTTATGCTTACTAGTTTCTTAAAGGATACAGATGAACATCCAGATGAAGAGATACCTAGAACAAGGTCTGGAAGGGTCCCAAGTGCTGGAGCTTCTGCCTTGTGGAGTTGGGGTGCATCACCCTCCTGGTATGTGAATGTGTTCCCCAGCTTGGAAGGTCTCTGAATGCTACTATTAGGATTTTTATGGAGGCTTTATCATGTAGGCAGGATCAATCATTAGCTCCATTTCCAATCCTTCTCTCTTCACAAGAGGATGGTAGCGGGGAGCTGAAAATTCCAAATTTCTAATCAAGGTTTGGTCTTTCTGGTGACCAGCTCCCATACAAGAGCCCACCAAGAGTCACCTCATTAGAACAAAAGACATTGCTATCATCCAGGAAATCACAAGGTTTCAGGAGTCCTCTATGGATCAAAGACCAAACAAAAGGTGGTCCTTGTGCTCTTATCACTTAAGAAATTAAAATGACTTACCAGATAAAGGGTTACTATCCAAAATCTATAAAGAACTTATCAAACTCAATACCCAAAAACAAAAAATCCAGTCAAGAAATGGGCAAAAGACATGAATAGACATTTCTCCAAAGAAGACATTCCAATGGCCAACAGACACATGAAAAAATGCTCAACATCACTCAGCATCGGGGGAAATACAAATCAAAACCACAATGAGATACCACCTCACACCAGTTAGAATGGCTAAAATTAACTACTCAGGAAACAACAGATGCTGGCAAGGATGTGGAGAAAGGGGAAACTTCTTCCACTATTGGTGGGAGTGCAAGCTGGTGCAGCCACTCTGGAAAACAGTATGGAGGTTCCTCAAAAAAGTTAAAAATAGAACTACCCTATGACCCAGCAATTGCACTACTAGGTATTTATCCAAAGGATACAAGCATAGTGATTCAAAGGGGCACCTGCTCCCCAATGTTTATAGCAGCAATGTCCACAGTAGCCAAAATATGGAAAGAGCTCAGATGTCCATCGACAGATGAATGGATAGAGAAGATGTGCTATATGTATACAACAGAATATTACCCAGCCATCAAAAAGAATGAAATCTTGCCATTGCAAAGATGTGGATGAAACTAGAGGGTATAATGCTAAGGGAAGTAAGTCAGTCAGAGAAAGAGAAACACCATATGATTTCACTCATATGTAGAATTTAAGAAATGAAACAGATGAACATGGGGAAGGGAAGGAAAAATAAAATAAGATAAAAACAAAGAGAGAGATTCTTAATTATAGAAAACAAACTGAGGGTTGCGAGAGGCGAGGTGGATGGGGGATGGGATAACTGGGTGATGGGCATTAAGGAGGGAATGTGATGTAATGAGCACTGGGTGTTGTATGCAACTGATGAATCACTAAATCCAACCCCTGAAACTAATAATACAGTATATGTTAACTGATTTGAATTTAAATAAAAAATTTAAAAAAAAAAAGAAATTTTAAGGGTTTCGGGAGCTCTGTGCCAGAAACCAGAGGCAGAGACCAAATATATATTTTCTATTATCTCACAGTCTGTATTACTTATACTTCCTGGAATATATTGAAATTTTCTCTATAACATAGTATATGGTCTATTTTTATTACAATTCTCCAGGCACATTATAAAAAAAAGTTTATTCGCTATTTTCAGGGAATAAAGTTTGAGATATATCCATCTCATCTACATGTGAATCATACTATTTTGTTTTTCTCAATGTTTTTGATCACTTGTACTATCAAAGATTGAAAGAGGTAAACTAAAGCCCCTTCCGTTTCTCCTTTTCTTTTTATTCCTTGTAATTTCTGCTTTATAAACTTGGATGCCATGTTATCTGATGTTGTAGGTAAGCATAATTGTTAAAGATTCAGGGGTTGCACACTATAGGATAAAACTGCCTTTATTTTATTTAACCCCTTGTTTTTGCCTGAATTCTACCATTTCTCATATTAAGATCATGAGGCTTGTTTAGTTCCCTTTTTGTTCCTTTATTTTTGGATGTGTTTTTGTTTTAGAGAGTTGGGGGGATTTTTGTTGTTGTTGTTGTTTGTTCTTTTCAGTTTGGGGCATTTTTTAGAGGTGGGGGCAGAGGGAGAGGGAGCAAGAGAGAATCTTAAGCAGGCTCCACGCCCAGTGTGGAGCCAATGCAGGGCTCCATCTCACAATCCTGAGATCATGACCTGAGCTAAAATCAAGAGTTGGACACTTAACCAACTGAGCCACCCGGGTGCCCCTGGCATTTCTTTAGTATATTTTTGCTCACCTCTTATTTTCAACTTTACTGAATTATTTTGTTTTGGTATGTTACCCATACACCATATAGCTTGGTTTGTTTTTCTGATCCACTCTGAAATTCTTTCGATAAGTGAGTTAAGCCTATTTACATTAATATGAAAAGTATATTTATTGTAGATCTGCCATTTTATGTTTTCTCTCTCTCCTCTCTTTCTCTATCTCCCATTTTAATTAGTGGTATATTTTCTTTGCTTCAATTTGGGGGCATGTTCCTTCCTATATATAAAAATTTTATTTGTAATTGTATATAACCCCCTTAGAGCTTTGTTTCTTTAGACAGTATATATTAATTCCTTGTTCTGAGAAACTACAAAATTAGCACATTTCCCTTTCCCTGTCCACCTTTTTATAGTTAATATTATGTTTCTTTATTTTACCTTTGTACACTTAATTATGTCAATTTTCTAACAGCTTGAAATAATAGTTATTGACTATTATTTAGTGAGACAGTGAGCAAAACTATTCTACTCCCCATTTTCTTTTAACCTTTCTCTTCACTTTTGTTAGTTGTAGCATTTCTACATTGTCCGAACACAGAAGACTTATGTTATGGTTCATTACTCTCGTCTCCAAATGTGGACTAGTGTTAATTCTGAAGTGAAATATATTCAATGTTCTTTGCCTTTTGTTGTAATTTTCCTAGCCATCTGTTGGCTAGCATAAGTTCACATCCTCTAGACGTTCCCTCAAAAAGGGCTCATAATAACTGTATTTCCTTATTTTTTGCATATTCATAACTTTTGTGCATAACCTTTATACTTAAAGGACAGTTTTGATGCATAGAAAATTCTTGACTTATACTTTCTTCCCTTGAGTTTTTTTTAAGTGTTGCACCATGATACTTGGTCATGGAATTTTGCTGTACTGGAGTTTGAAGCCTGTTTAATTTTTATTTCTTTAAGCAGGCTTTGATCATTTTACGCCAATGCCCAGAGAATGTTTTAAAAATCTTTACATCTAACAAATACACTTGACTCTGTCTCGATATTGACCATTCTAGGTCACTGTTTCTTATCTCATGCTGTGAACTTTTGACATAAGTAAAATTTCATTAAATTACATGTTTTAAATATTTTTTTCTCTTCCATTTTTTACTTTTCTCTTAAGAGACTCCAACTATGCAAATGTTGAGTTTCTTTTGCCATCCCTCTCTAATTATAATATCCTATGTAAACCTGCACCTATTTCTTAGAGTTGCACTCATTTTTATGACATCTCTAATTTCTTCCTCCGTGTCTGTGATTGTTTTCCATGGAGTATGTTCTCCATTGTTCTTCTTACAATTTTATCTTCATTTCTGTGATGGCTGTTTGTTCGTTTTCTACTTCTCTCCTGAGATCTGACTCCTTGTGTTTTGTCTTATTATCTGGTCATTTCTTTCTCAAGTTCTTATATTTTTCATCAAATTCTTTATTTGTAGAGGTGATTCTTTGTATGGGTTTCTTTCTCTCTCTTTTTGGTTTTTAGTGAAATATTGGTCCCAATTTTGTGGAAACATTTTTCTGGTAAATATTCTTCATTTGTTAGTAAGTTTTAATGCCATTTTGCTTCTTTTATTCTTTTTTTTTTAAGATTTTATTTATTTATTTGACAGAGAGAGACACAGCGAGAGAGGGAACACAAGCAGGGGAAGTGGGAGAAGGAGAAGCAGGCTCCCCAGCTGAGCAGGTAGCCCGATGCGGGGCTCGATCCCAGGACCCTGGGATCATGCCCTGAGCTGAAGGCAGATGCTTAACAACTGAGCCACCCAGGCGCTCCTGCTTCTTTTATTCTTAAAGTACCTTTGCATTGACTTAGTACCTGCTCCTCTTTTTCTTAGTCCTCATTGAATCCCTGGGCCAGCTATTGTCAGGAAGGCCCTTTATTGGAGGGAAGAGTGTACCTTAGGGGAAGGGGCAGGCTAGCAGACATTTGCAACACAATCTATGCAAATGTGGCATGTTGGTACAATCTTCTATGAAGCCCCCATCCTCTGATTCTCCCTGCCAAATCCATTTTGTGACAACTTCTGCTAACACCTCTGAATAACCCAGTTCCTACATCAACTATTGTAAACAAAAGATATAGTTTCTGCTTTTGAGGGCGTATCCCTCCATTCAGAGATGTTGGAACATCTGAACTACCTACCACCTACCCTTGTCCACGCCTCTTCTCTTCACTTCCTGCACCATTTCTCCTGGTTCTCAGCTACTTTTGGTGATTCTGGACACATATTTTGAGATCTGTGAATTATACAAGTCTCTAATTTCACTAAAAATCATTTCCAGGTCTTTGTTTCTCTAATTTTACTTTTGGAATGTTGCTAATTTCCGGAATGATAAGAATAAATGCCAACTTACAAAGCCATATTCCTTTCAGAACTGAAAGATAGCCTTTTAACCAGAACCTCCCTCCATTCTTTTCCCTCTTCTTCCAATCTGTCTTGTGTGTTGGTGCCAAGCATTTTTCCTTTTTTCAAAAAGATCTATTTATCCATCTACTCAAAAAAGTAAACAGCAGCTTCCTGCTGAACTCATTCCTTAGTCTGCCATGCAAGGCTGAGTGCCATGTGGCCCCAGCCTAAACTTTTTTTTTTTTTTAAGATTTTATTTATTTGACAGAGAGTTCGAAGGAGCAGGAACACAAGCAGGGGGAGTGGGAGAGGGAGAAGCAGGCTCTCCGCAGAGCAGGGAGCCCGACGCGGGGCTCGATCCCAGGACCCTGGGATCATGACCCGAGCTGAAGGCAGATGCCTAACGACTGAGCCACCCAGGCGCCCCCCCAGCCTAAACTTTGAACATCCTTTCTCATTCAGGCTTTTCTTTTCAACCTCTTTGTTTTGTGCATGTCATTTCTCCATGCAAAATGTCTCTCCCCTCCCCTTATCTTTATATGAACTTGTCCTACCGTGAACCCCCAGCTAAAAATAACTTTTATCTTACTCTTAACTTCTATAATATTTTTCTATACTTAACTTTTGAGACCTTGTCTTTCTCTCTGACATAGTTATTCATATTTCTTGCCTTCCCTCCTAGCATAAAGACTCCAGAGAAAACCATCCTGCCTGATATATCTTGATTTCCCACAAAACATCCAGCATAATAAAAATAACCCACAAATATGTGTTGAATGAATGAGGTCACTCTAAGTACCTAACAAGAATAAAAATAAATATTACTTTAAAGATGAATAATTTTTCTGGGCTTCAGAGATATCGTCTTTCCATGTGTTAGGAATTGGGAATTATCTGTGGTTTGGTCTTTTCATAAAATAGAATTTTTAAAGGAACCATTTATCATTAAGGGTGCCAACTAACTGAGCTCCAGCCACGTGTGGTTCGGCAGGTCTCCACCTATGCCTCTCTCGTGAGATTCCTCCCTTCCTTCCTGGGTCTGCCCTCTCTACCCAGAGTCCTATCAAGACCCACCTGAGGCCTCTTCTTCTTGAAAGCTTCCCTAACCCCCAGGACTCAAGGACAGGCTTCCTTAAGATCTCTCAGAGCAAATATGTTGAACATGAAGCTCTTAGCAGAGATTACCTTACGCCAACAGTACCATTATAGTAACTACATTTCTTATCTTCCCAGGTAGACTGTATCCTTTAAGGACAGGGATGATATCTTACATCTTTTGTCTTGAACTCTAATAACTGGATCATGTCCAATAACTTTAGCTATGGGGCTTCTAAGAACCTGAGTCAGCTCAGCCCTATAGACAGCTTCCCCACAGAGAATGGGCATGTAAAATCCAGTCACAAATTCTCGGACCCAAACGGCTCTGATGTCCTCCCTCAAAGCCAAGTTTACCATCATCTTTACCCCTCTGGTCTTTGACCTTTAAGACTCAGGGGTGAGCACTTCTTGAGGCTGCAATTCAAAC
The DNA here is from genome assembly GCF_004348235.1 of Phoca vitulina. Lineage (NCBI taxonomy): Eukaryota > Metazoa > Chordata > Mammalia > Carnivora > Phocidae > Phoca > Phoca vitulina. The sequence continues at coordinate 22,742,059 of NW_022589730.1, forward strand.
CTTGGCCACTATGTAATGGAAATGAATACTGAAAAGGTAATCCTGTGCTGGGTTCTAATAAATGAAGTGTGCCGGTTGGTCACACCATTCTGACCTTGAACAGGAACAGGGAAGGGGCAGGAAGGCAGGAGATAAGAAAAACTGGAATAGAAAAAACATTTCAGGACTTATCCCTAGAGTTGTTGAGGAGTGTGTGTGTGTGTGTGTGTGTGTGTGTGTGTGTGATGAAAATGACGCTTTCCGCTGGATGTAATCCTATCCCCTTACAGTACCCCTTGCCAAGGTCCCAGAAGGAAAGAATACGCTGTAATTGTATAGATGACAACAGAACCCAAAACATGAAAATACATGAAATCAGTACATGAATTGGGAAGCGTTAAGTCATGTGTTCCTTGACAGCGATGGTAGGGCAAAATTTTCTAGCAAGACAAATAGAAATAAAAAGCTAAACTGTGAGTGCCACCTGGTGGGGAGACCTGCCACTGCAATAGTCTCCCCCAATGTGACAGGCGGGGTAGAATGAGGACTGGTCCAGACCTTGTGCCCACCCCCATCTCATCCAGGGCATTATGCCACTTCCCCAGCATGTGGGGACTAGGGGGTAGTTCCCTGAGCCCCTGCCCTCTGAGGACTCTTGCTACGAGTAACAGCTTACACGGAACCATGACACGGGGGGGAGGGTTGGTGAGAGGGAAGGGGTGATGCCATGAGCTGGGACAGTAAAGACAACAGCTCTGATACTCAGACATCTGTGTACACACACACACACACACACACAATCCTAAGTGACCCTTCACCTTTTACCGTCTCCTGCGAAGGGGGGACTTTCCACTCTCCCCATTTCCGGCTCCATTGCCTGTCAGGATTTCCCTTTGTCCTTGAAATCCATTATAAAGAACTTTGTAGACCCTGGGGCAGGGGGCTGTTAAAACGATGGACAGGGGAGTATCCAGTGGGATCAGGCCTGGACTGGCAACTCCGTAAGATTCTCCCTGGAGAAGTTGTGTCACTCATTCTTTTTAGCTTCTAGGTAGCCTGTGACAGAGACTTAAATTTGTAGTGCGAATCTGAATTGCTCAGCAAGACAGCAAGAGAGGCTGGAACTGGACTCCTGGGTTCAATCTTCAAAGCGTTTCAGTCTAACAGCTGCCGTTTCGGACAAGCTCCTTGGTGAGGGATTCAATGAGGCAGCATTTATCTTCCTGACAGAAGGGACCCCAAAGAGGCTGTTTGTTTTTGAGCTGGCCCTGCAGCTGAGGAAGACAGGACTTAGATCCTGGCCCCACCTCGGTGACTTTGCAAAGGGACAGATTTTCCTCGCCATGTTGACCAAACTGAGGCCACTCATGGGGCAGGAACCCTGGGGTTATAGGTCCCGCGGCTGGACAGAGGTCCTCAGCAGAGGCCAGACTTGAGAGACACACCTGCTGTTCGAGCCGGAGCCTCCGTGGCGGGAGCTGACGGCGTTGGCCGCCTTCCATCTGCACTGCTAGAAGGAGCAGGTGCATGTGGCAAGGGCACCGTCCCAGGCAGACAGCCCCGGTAGGGTCCTGGCCCAGCCGCTCACCAGCCCTGTCATCCTCGTTCAGTCTCTTAACCTCTCTGGGCCCCATGGTTTTTATCTATAAAATGGGGGGGTAATACTGTTTTCCTCAGGGGATTATTATAAGAACTCACGAATGCAACAGTGCCTGGCAAAAGTATTCAGTCTGAATTCCCTTTCGAGTTGTTATCCCTGGAAAATGAGGTAATAGCTATTTATGCTTGTGTAGATGTGTATTCCCAAACTGTGTGTGTGTGTGTGTGTGTGTGCACGCGCGCACACATTATAAACAATGAAAATGTATGTGCTTGGCAGTGAGAACGTTTTTCAGACTATAATACAATCGTCGTTTTCTTTTGGATTGTTTTAAATCATTAGCACACAGTTGCAATATTTTCATAATTTTCTCTTTCATTATTTTAAAGATAAAATGTTGTCCCTATAAAGTATAAATACAACTGGATATTTCACACACTGGGAAATATTTTTGCAACCAATCTTATGTTTTGCTTCGATAATACTCCATAAGTAAATTAATTTTTTTGGCATTGATCTATCCCTCATTTTCTACAAAGCAGGCTTTTCTTTTCCGTAGCAATGGAAATATTTATTAAACAGTTAAATGTGTTCGTCTGGTTCTGAGTTTTTCCCCTAAATTTATTTTCAGCACACAAACAGTAGAATGCGCTGTTGCTGGGGTACGGTTTCTATGACTTTGTCAAGTGCATGGAATGATACATAGGTTCATAGCTGCAGCTGATACAGAATAGATCCACGTGCCTCCAAATTCCTTCATGCTCACCCTCTGAAGGGTCAACCCTTAGCAACCACTGGTCTATTCTCCATCCCTGTTGTTTTGATTTTTCCAGAATATAACATAAATGGAATCATACGCTATGTATCCTTTTGGGTGTGGCTTCTTTTACATGAAGCATTTGAGCTGCATCCATATTATTGTGTGCTTCCATAGTTCATGCCTCCCCGGTTAAGTAGTCATCAGAACTACTTTAAGAGACATATCCATCAGTTCTCCTGCACCTTCTCTCCTAGCCCGATGTAGAGGCAAATGCAAACTGAATCCTAAAGTGTCTTATTAGCAGGTATGCCAAACTCAGGGTCTTTAGGAGATGGAAATAAAAGAAATGGTCCTCAGCCTTAGGGAAGTTATCGTCCCACTGGTTAGCTAGCACCAAACCGGCTGCATCGCTGAGCTGAGTCCCAGGCTGTTTCCCATGAGTGAGGAGTTGATCACAGTGGTCAAAAAATAACAATAGGGTCTGAAAAAGAGGAAGATCATTGGAGTGTCAGGGAATCTTCATGGAGGAAGTGAGCCTGAATTGAACTTGAAAGTAAGAGGGAGCTTGGGGCAGGCAGAAAGGACCCAGGGGAGAACAATATGAGCCACAATTGGAGCGAAGGACAGGAAACTCCTGCGTGATACAAGACAGGGTTTGGAATCTATGGAAGAAAGGAAGCCAGTGTGGTTAGAACACAGTTAGTAAGGGGGAGACTGGTAGGAAATGTAATGAGCAAAGGGGCCAGAGACCAGATTAAGGGGCCACAAGGCCACTGTGAGTACTTCAGATTTACTGCATGTGTGATGGGAACTGCTGGAGGGTTCTGAGCTGAGGATGGACAGTCTAACTTACAGAGTAGTAGGATCACTCTGTTCTCATCTGAACATTCTGCAGGGGTCAGGAGTACCAGCAAGGGACCCAGTAGAGGTTTGATAATCCAGGAGACAAATGGTAATGGCTTGTGCCAGAGTGGTAGGGAACAGGTGGGGACAGGTAGTAGGAATCTGGATGTATGATGAAGGTAAAGCCAACAGAAGTTGCTGAAATATCACCCAGGAAGGTGGAAGTGCTATTGTTACCAGAGGTGGGAAGATTGCAGGAAGAGCAAGTTTGGACTGTGAAGTCAGCAGTTGGGTTTGGCTGCTTTAGGGTGAAGAGGTGTCATAGGCGGCCCTTACGGAAATGTTGAGTAGAGTGGTGGGTGTATGAATCAGGGAAGAAGTTGGGCCTGGAAATATAAATGAGGGTGTCATCTGTGTATAGATGAGAGAACAGGGGTACACAAAGGAGATGTCAGAGGACAGGGCATGAAGGAGAGAAGGTCCATGAAGATGGCAATTGTTCAGGCACATGGGATGGGGATGAAGGAGAAGGAAAAGGAATTTAGAGATTGTTTAAATAATGTCTCTCTGGCCTTGGGGGTGAAGACAAAAGGTCCCCATTTAAATCTTGGAATGGTGACAAGACTGGGGTCACCTTATTGGGAATAATGATTAATGGATCTTGTTTAAATTTTAGTGCAGAAATATGTTTTACAACTGATGAGAGCACAAGCTTTATATTAGCAAAAAAGGAATTAGTCCAATTTTTTTTTTACCTCAGTGGAAAGAATGCAAAACTTTTGTGATACTTATTCATCAAACGGTGGTGTGTGCTCAACTCCAGTGTCTGAAAAGCTCCCACTCCTTCTATTTTCCTCAAAAACATCTTATCTTGAATAGTCCAAATCTGTAAACTGTCTTAAATTGTTTCCAAAGTGGGCAGCATGCAGAGTTGGAATAATTTCAAATTCAAATGCCAGAGTTCAGTTCTCTGCTTTAATGAAAGTAATTGAATCTTTCAGCCTTGATAATGATTCACAAGGCCTCAAGGTCATCATCCTAAATATCCGTGGTCTCTGTCCCCCATGGAGAGAGATGGTGCCCGAAGAGTGCTGCTCCACTGAGCCCAGAATTTGCATTCACCGTTGGGAGCTGCTTGTTTATATCTTTAAAAATTCTCTTTTCTTTTTTTTTTAAAGATTTTATTTATTTATTTGACAGAGAGAGAGGGAACACAAGCAGGGGGAGTGGGAGAGGGAGAAGCAGGCTTCCCACCGAGCAGGGAGCCCGATGTGGGGCTCGATCCCAGGACCCTGGGATCATGACCTGAGCCAAAGGCAGCCGCTTAATGACTGAGCCACCCAGGCGCCCCCAAAATTCTCTTTTCTTAATACAAGCTAATTCTGTTTTTTTTAAATATAGTTCCCTGAGGTGATACATATTCTTCCAATATGAGTCCCTTTCTCCAAAAAGAGGACCCTCCTCAACTTCCTCATCTCAGGGAATGGTCCACTAACCATCCCATCACCAGAGTGAAGCCTGAGAACTTTCTGGTCTCCACTGTCAGGTCAGTTATTCACAGTGACTCTCCTCAGTGAGAGGAGAGAGTCCCTCTCCTTTCTAGCCCCCTCTGCCACCATCTTTGTTGAGCCTTTCCTACCTGGACTGCTGTCACAGGACCATGATTGGCCCCCTGATTTTCATTTCTCTTCTAATCCAGCCTCCACTACCATCACAGTGGTCTTACCAAAGTGTATAGTCTTGTTTGAGATCTGTAGCCATTCCCCATCACTTTAAGGATAAGGTCCCAACTCCTCAACAAGGCATGCCTGGAACCTCCCGTTGGGATCCAATTTTCTTCTCCAACCTTTTCTCATGCCAGAATCCCTACATGCTTCAGACCTCCCAGCTGTAGAACTACTTCGTTTCCCTCAGCAGCCTCATCCCCTCTTGTTTTTATGCCTTTCCACACATGCTTCTTCTGCATTGACCACCCTATTTCTTCTCTCTCCCTACAAAGGTCTTCATCTTCCTTCCTGACCCACTCAAGCATCAATTCCTCTGGCCTATTTCCCCAGCCATCCTGTCCAGCACTGAGTGAGCTCCTTTAATCCATCTCAAATCCCCAAACACTCCCATCTTCTTTCCATCTTCACCCTCATTCCACTGAATCCTAATCGTTGGTCTAATTCCCTGCAAACGTGTGTGTGCACATATGTGCATGGGGAGGTACACACATACACATAATAGGGACTCTACCTTTCATTTGCTTTATCCTGTGCACTTAGCCCAGTGTGGCATGGAATAAACATTTACAAATTTTTTAATTAATGAATTAATGAACCAAAAGTTTTAGGTTTACTGGGCTCTGACAATTTGAGATGTTAGTGTGAGGAGTTCAGTACACACGGAAATATATCTCCCCTTTGCATTTTCAAGGGAGCCATTCATTTTCTTCCCTCTACAAAAGCCCTTCATTTAAAACTTTCCACATCAGAACTTCTATAGCTGGAACAAAGCCAGAACTTGTGGCAGAGGTGTGTGAACTCTGCCCATCACCCATCAGTGGCATAAGCAGCTGCTTTTATTATGCCACTTTGGACCCTTGGAACTAATCAACTTCAGTAGTCTTTAGAATCCAACCCACTCATAAATAAAAAAGTTTGTTTAATACATATCTGTACAGAAGCCTCAAAGAGTGAGTGCTTTCGAAAGACTCTAATTTAGCCCTGGGGACTATTGGAGCATATGGAATACCGGTGCAGAGAGAATGGAACCAGAGGGTCTGGTTGACTGGCACAGAGCCTGCCTTACCCATCAGCTGGGAAGGGGTTGCCTTCTCAAAGCACAGAAGGGATCTAAATCATACATGCAGTCTGATTTAGGGAGACTCTAGGAAAGCCAACCTGTCCTCCAAATGTCTCCTCACCCAAGAGCCATAATCCTCTACCTCCTTCCAAAGAAATAGCCAAATTGGGGTTCCACATTAATCTTTCTAACAGGTGTATTCCTAAGAGGAGCAGTGTGGTGAATGTCTACAACCCAGTGCATGGATCACTTCCTCCAAGACAAGAGGTGCTCAGAGCATGAAGGGAACGTTGAACAGAGGACAGACTTGGAAAGGGAAGCAGGGCACCAAAGTTACACTTGCCAAACCTTCAGAACCACGTCTGTCCCTTCTGCTGCTCATGGGTATCCTTAGATTGGGAAAGTTCTCTACAATAGCCTTTCCTTCCCCTGCTAAGCAAAACGGACTGAGGATTTTTTTTTTTATACCCACAACCCTACCATGATTTTTGCAGGGGTGCTGACCAAAGTCTGGGTCTGAATAAGGCTTCAAAACCACATGAATCGAACCCGGCTGAGGCGTTCTCCTGGCTGGTGGAAGTATGTGCATCAAAGACAAATGAAATGACCGTATGATCTCTTTCAAAATCATGATTGTTCTCAGCAGTTCCATGAAACGGTCATTTTCCCCCGGAAGGCAGAGTAGGCTCACTTTTCAGGAAAGGATACTATGCAATTTATAAGTATGCGGGGCTCTGCTACAGCCTCTGGGGTGCCCAATAAAGCTGATTTGCACACTGATCTCCAATAATGCCCATGAATAATACATGAATAATGCATATTTCAAACATGTCCTGAATAACGGTTTAAACAGAAATAGATGGTGTTATGTCATGTCTTCCAAGAGAAGGGTTCAAAGTGCACAGCAAACAAATTAAACAGATGAAGAAAGGAGAGCAGGGGGGAACTCATCAGAGAAATGGGGCATTAACGAAGGGATGTGCTCAGTGGGAACAGACTCAAGGTAGCTGAGGCAGTGGTTTTGTGAAAGGTTTTGACAAGAATAAGGTACTAAATGCATCACTGTGAGGTTCGATAAAGCCACAGTTAAAACAGGGCAGGATCTGGGGAAATGGGGGAGCACAAGAGGGAGAGTGGAAGGCATATGCTGTATCAGAAAGGATTAGAGATACCCCCAAGTGACTTCTGAATCCTAGGAAAAACCTGCCAGCAACCTAGCATGGTGGGATTTCTACTGATTGCTTGTAGAAACCAGTGAAGACTGCTGGGTAGCTTGGATTATCAAAATTGGCCCGTTTGCTCTCTCTGGATGCACAATCACTGCTTCTGGTGCTAGAAAAGTATGTAGAGTCATCAGAATCACTAAAGCAGTGTACTGTTCCTTAAGTGCATACATCTGCCCTGTCAGTCATGGCCATGGCCGCCCGCAAGCCTACCCTCAGCCCCTAGGAGAGTCTGGCCACCTTTGGCCTCAGCACTGACTTGCTTACATGCCACCCAGATGTTGTGTTTAAGAAGGGCATAAAGGATTGGCAAAAGAAAAAAATAATAACTTCAAGAAATGGTAAAGTAGAGAGCCAAAACAGATTAAATCATTTTCCCTTTGGTTTTCTGTAATGGGGGGTCCAACGTTGAATAGTCACTGTGATCAGACAAAGGAGATAGGGCTGGGTGTCCAGCAGACACTAAATATCTACATGTAAGCAAGCAGCCTCAGCTGGGTGCTGGGATGGAGCCAGGACCTGGGGCTGGGTAGTGAGTGATCCTCACATGCTCTAGCCAGGTTCCCTGCCCAGAGTTCGGCGAAGCCCAAAGGGAGCAGAGAGTGAGCAGGTACAGGGCCAGATGACCATTTCAGGCAAGGAATAGTAGATGGTAGTAGATTCTAAGACCAGCCCCCCAGGAATCATGCTCCTCCCCTCAAGCCCCAAAGGAAGGAGTGAGACCCCCTAACATATACCAGACAAAGAGAAGGCTGATCATTCTCTTCCCTACTTGAATTCCTACTGGGGTGTCTTGAGGCCCCTGGGGAAAGGCAGACCCCTCAGGGCTCAGAGCTGGAGATGAGGGTGAGGCACAGAAAACCTCCTCTGGAGAGGGCACAGTGGACCAAGAAGCATGTGTTCCTGCTGTGGAGCAGGACTCTGCTTGGGCTGGAGACAAGCCACTGTCTCTTAAGGCTTAAACGTCAGTGAAGGAGAAAACAACAAAATGACACCAAGGACTGGGCTACTCGTATGAGCACCTTCGTCAGCCAGTCAAGACCCAAGATTTTTATTGTGCAACGACCAGCAAGAACTTCCGTGTTCACTGAAACCCCTTGATTATGGGTCCCGAGAAAGCATCACTGTAATAATGGGTATTTGGACATCTCCAATGATGGTTGGCTCCCACATTGTACCAGCTCCCATTCTCAAACAGGGGTGAGTTGGCTTCTTACCTTCTGGTGGGGAGAGTCAGTGGGGAAGTGAAGGATACGTGACCATTTAGTTTTCCGTGTTTGGCTCCTTGTAACAGCACAGACCAACTAAAAGAATACTGTTTTCACTCCCTCCCAATGATGTGACCTGCATTTTATATCTTTGGATTTTTAGGGCCCATTCCTCTTGTTGTGGCAACATTTTAGTCCATTCTGGCCAAGGAGGTGTCTTACTTCTGTACTTGTAAGTAAGAGAAGAATAAGAGAAATGTGATATCAGCCTAACAACATATATTGAATGTGAGCTCTGCCAGGCACAGCCATGAGCAAGCCTGACTGCTTGGAATTCACAGTCCAGAGGGGAGACGAGCAGAAAGCAAGTAATAGGAATATAAATATTATAGAAGGAAAGTACAGGAGGTATACGGTAACATTTTGAAGGGTAAATAATGTTCATCTACATTTTGTTGTCCCATTTTTGCTAAAAGGAAGAAAGACAAGAAAGAGGAAAGAAATGAAAAAAAGAAGGAAGGAAGAAGAAAAGATTTAAAAATAAGCATAAGGATAAGTGGAAACTGGCACCTAGCCTCAGGGACAGGGAGGTAATAGGGAATAGTGAGGACTGTGGTAAATTTAGAGCTCACCCCAGATCTAAAGAAAACTCCTCCAGCTAATTGCTGCCAAGTGATTGCAAGACCATTGTTTCCAAAGCTTCTACCTTTTAAAGAAAAGCAAAAAAAAAAAAAAAAAAAAAAAAAAATCTGATTTGTTTTAGTTAAACCCTCCTGATTTTTAAATGTTCACTCATATAAAAAATTAATAAATTCCATACAGGCCAAACCTGGCAGGTGGGAGACAACCCTTGAGGAGCCAATTTGCAGCTTCTGCTTCAAATGGTCTCATGAAAGGTTAGAGATCCCCGAGTGCAGGGCCAGACAGATCCCATTATTTCAGACCCTGGGCTTTCTCCACAGCATGGCAAATGCCACACACCAATTTCACATTCCTTATATGTTTCTGCCTTCGCAGACTTAGCGTTTTACCTCCGCTTTCTGTAAGCTGAGGGCTGTCTTTTGAGGAAGACATTGGACTATGTGCCCTCAAAGGTCACTCCTGAATCTAATTGACAACCCCTATCCTGAAATTATGAGAATAATGACAGCATAACAATGATAAAGCCAATGATGCATGAAGTACCTCATTTCCAGTGAGTTCATTTGTGCTATCTGGTTTAAACTACTCAAAGTATTCAGTCATCTCATTTATGTAGGCAACATTATCACTGAATCAGGCACTGTGGATAAAATAAAAGTAGGACCTGCTTATCTCTCTGTCCATTTTTTGATGCCCATGCTAGAGAGTATAGACATGCCTAATACGAGTGGCCTTTTATTTTACTGATCAAAAGTTTAACAGAGGGTGAGCATGTGCCCATCAGGACAGGCTGTGTGGAAGGATGACCATTTCTACTATGTGTTTCCCCAGATTAAATCATAACAGCTTTGAAGTGGGCATCATTTCTCCAGAATCTGACAATCTGTCCAGGGAGAGAAAGGATCTTCCCGTATTAGCAGAAAAACAAGTGTTAACTTAGGGACAAACTCAGGAGGAAGAGGGAGGAGAGGTGCCAAGGGAGTTAGAATATTTGTCATAACAGAGATTGATGGAGTCAGCCCCTGGGGGGGTGAATCATATTTGAAACTTCTGGGAGGAGGGGACGGGGTGAAATGCAAGTCATTCCCCTCTTTTGATTTCCAGGTTTTATCTCCATTTGACAGCCTGGGAGAGTGTGTGGGGAATGGCCAGGCAAGACATGAGGGAGAACCCAGGACAGCCCGAGTCCCTGTTTGCTCTCCCCATGCGGGCCCCGGCACCAGTGTGCCCAGGCTGCAGACTGCACGATATTGGGGTAGCAAAGGGCAGTGCTGGGCACATGGCACCGGGGCCTCTGCTCTCTGTGTCGGTACCCCCTACTTTAGTTTCTCCAGGCTTCAGGCAGGAACAGCGTGGTTCTAGAGCAGAGTTCTGAAGACTTCCCTCAGAGGCACAGTTTGCAATGGGTCAGCTGGGTGCACTTGGCCCTGGCCCTGGGCAGGTCAGAGAGGAGGGGAAGTGGCCAGGGAGCCGGAGTAGGAAGCCCCCTCCTCCCATTTGCCCGAAGGTCTGCAGCTAGCTTTCCTGCACGGGTTCATGCAAAGCAATTAAAAGTCGTCTGCAGGCAGAGCAGGCACCATGGGGTGCAGGGAGAGTTAAGATGGGGAGGCGGAAGGAAGGGGGAGAAGGTGGGAGGGAGATCCCATTTGGAAATAAGGAGAAGGCTTTGAACTTGTAGATTTCTCCAACTGAGGCAAAACCCACACGAAACCAACCCCAGCTGGGTGCCCAAGAGTCTGTGAATGAATGCCAGGGGGTGACTGAGATGACAGTTCCTGTCCTAATGCATTCACCCCAAGGAGCTGCTGGGCATCTGTTCCGTAATTAACCAGGCTCTCCCTTCCACCGCCCTTCTCCTCCCCCTTCCCTTCCCCCTGTGGCTGCTGAAACCTTTGCCATAATTACTCCCCCGTCTCTAAGGAACCCTCCGGAAGGCGTCTGTGTTTGGCTTTTTTCCCTCCTCCATCTCTCCCATTCTGGGCTGGGTGACAGCTCCTGGCTAATGGGGGTTTGGGAGTGTCCCAAGGGGGCAGCAAGGAGGAAGAGGCATGACAGGGTATCCGAGAGGGACATCTTCCATCAACTATGTCATAATGTCTGATATTATGATCTGATGTGCCCATGGGCTGAAAATCACTGCAGTAATGAAAACTGATAGGACTACATGGCATACAGAAAGTGTTGAGAACTGCTTTCCAATAATTACATTATTAATATGAATAAGAGCAATAATAATATCATTTAGTCCAGGTAGAAGGAGTATGTCACCATGTGTGGTACATACTGGGCGTTCAATTTATACTTTTTGAAGAGATGGATCACGGCTTTGTCACCTACTATATTAAAGTTGTCTCTGAGGGAAACGAACCATAAGAGACTCTTAGAGAACAAACTGAGGCTTGATGGAGGGAGGCGGGTGGGGGATGGGCTAGATGAGTGAGGAGTACTAAGGAGGGCACTTGTTGGGATGAGCCCTGGGTGTTGTATGTAAGTGATGAACCACTGAATTCTACTCCTGAAACCAATACTTCACTGTATGTTAACTACCTAAAATTTAAATTAAAAATACATAAATAAATAAATATTTAAAAAAATAAAAATAAAAGTTGTCTCTGAATATCAGAGGACTCATGAGACGTATTCAATATCATCTCCACCTTAAGAAAAATGAAGCGCAGAAAGATTGAGCAACGTGCTCAAGGCCGTACAGACAGTAAGAGACAAAGTGGGGATTTGAACACAAACCTATGATGCTGAGACCGGTCTTCCGTGACGGGGTGCTGCCGGGTCACTTCCCTTCATGACACACTTTACTCAGTCCCTGGATGTGGCTCTGCTGTTCCTTCTCTCTATAATGTCCTTATTTGACTAACTCCCCCTTTTGCTCGAGCTTAAAGACTCAGTGAAGATGCCCGTTAACTTATGCATCTTTCATTAGCACGAATCACGTTTTCTTTAATTCTGTATCATGACTGCATTTCACAAGTACTTGGCCATGGTAGGAATTCAATGAATATTTGTCAAATTTCTATTTTACAGATAATACTCCTGAGATTCAGAGATGGAATGTGCTTACAGGCCCTACGGCCACAAAATATAAGAACAAGTTTGATTTCGAGCTTTGACTGTGAGGTCAGGGACCCTCACACTAACACATCTACCATTGAGCTCCATGGTACATCATCTCCTATTGTATAACAACTGAAGTTCTATAATTGTGATTATTTCCATTTTTTTCTGACAGCTTAATATATACTACCAACTAATAATCATAAACCTGAGTTATTTCAGTCTTTACTATAATGAAAGTAATGTAAGCTTTATTAGAGAATATTAGAAGAGAACAAAGAGGAAAGAAATGAAATCAATAATCCCAGAACATTTAAAATGAATATTTTCTTCCATTATGTTTATGCCTTTTTACATAATTGAGATTCTAGTCTTTATATAACTTGGGATTCTGGTTGTTTTAAACTTAATATTCTAATATAAACATTTCCCTACTTAGTTCAATAATTTCCCTGTTTACTATGTAAATGACTTAAAATTGTCATTTTATGTGCTCAATATTCATTTTTTAATGACTAAAACAGATCTATTGTATAGACTATCAAACACTCCCCCCAATCCTGGATAACTTTTCACTATTAAAAATAATAATAATACAGTGAACTTTTATTTTCTTTCTGAATTTCAGAACACTTTTTAGAATAGTTTTGAACATTTTCAAGGCTCTTGACGTAGATTGCCAAATTGCTTTCCAAATGAGTTGTGCTCATTTTTTTTCCCCCTACTAACAGTGATTTGGATTTTCCCATCATTTTAAATTTGATAATTTCTTTAACACATACACAAGCAACCATAATGTTTGGAACTGAGATATGAAAGAAATGTTGGAGATGATTTAGTTAGGCACCCCTCCTCCCTCTTTTATGCACTAGGAAAAGGTCTGGCAAGTTCTGTGGCATGCCCCCAGATCAGGGCAATTTGGGGGGGGGGATGAGCTGGGCTTGAGCCAGGTCTGCTGCTCCCACTGCTTCTACCATTTGTTTATCTGTTCAACAGTGTTGTTACACAGTGTTACACAGTTGCTATCACTTGACATCTTAATTTTGAGTCTACCTGCAAGGGAAGGAACTTTTGAAGTATCTGGGCCTGGCAAGTAACCAATTTCCCTCTATGGTGAGAAGAGGCTATTTTCTGATAACACTCTTCTACCTGCCAGGGTTCCGCAGGGAACCTTGTATCTATTTATCACTTCCTCCTGGCTCCAGCTTCTGGAACTCTGTTAGTCCTGCTTGACGTGCACCTTGGCAGCTTTCATTGCATCCTTCCTGTGGGCCTCTGCTTTCCCATCCCTGCTCAGCATGATGGCAGCCTACCTCATTTTCAACCTCGGGCCAAGCACAAGTGTTGCTCCTGCCCATCTGCCATGTTGGCCAAATTTCCCTGATTGCTAAACAATTCCAGGCTCTTCCCAGGAGGGCTGAGTGAGCTGCAAGTTAAATTTTCCCTCCAAGGCTCTGCCTTGTTCTCTGTCACTACTGGAGCCGGAGTGGAGTATGCAGATGCACTTCTTGCCCATCTCTGGGCCCATCCATCACTCCGTGTATGACCTGTGCTGTGCTGTGGAAGGAGAAAGCCCATCCCCAACAAAGTCTCCTGGTGACATCCCGAATCCAGCCACTTCCCTCCAATTCACGTTACATCCCAGGGCCCTTCTGCAATGGCCATACTTCCGATCCTTCTGCAACACTGCTTCCATCAACCTGCTTCTCAGCACAGAAACCTGTCTATGACCAAAAGTTGATAATGCTTGGCCTTCAAGTCCTTCCTCTCTGCTATAACACCTGTCTCCCACTAGTTACAGACTCAAGTTCATTGTATGCCAGCCTAGCTAGGAAAGGACCATGAAAGAAGGGGAGTAGCTGACGGAGGCAAGCGGGTTGTGGGTGGAGTGAAGACATGATTGGGCCTGGGCTGGAGAAAAGCACCTCTGAGAGAGTAAGGGGTTTGTCCTGTCTGCTCTGCCTAGAATGTTCTTTCCCATTTTCTCCGTGGTGGGGACTGCTCATCCTTCACCCTCCAGTTTTCCATAACCTGCCTTGTCTCCAAACTTCAATCCCTTTCCATACCTCTGCTCTGCCATTTTACACACTGAATTCATGGAAGAATTATGTCCGGTTGGACATTTGAAGAAGGCTTTGTGCATTCTACTTTCAGGATATTTGGGAAAATGTGATGGTCCCATTTACCCACAGTTCTTAGATCGGAGGGAACATTCTTGCCAAGTAGCCTAAGAGCTGCTGGTGGAACATCAGTCACTTTTTCCCTTTCTCTTCTTCTCTGTGCATGTCTATGCTTTGTAATTGAATCTAAATATGGCATCAGGGTATTCTTAAAATCTAGAGATTGGAAATACTTATTGGAAGAGGCTGATTTACAGGTTGGGGGCTTGGCATTGGCAGCAGCTAAGGGGCTTGGAGAAGATGGCCAGATTAAGGCTGGCCAGAAGCAGAAGGACTGTGGAAAAGGCCAGGTTTGGCTGAAGAAACTTAGCATCAGCTGTTATAACCTGGCAAATAGATAAGTAATTTTTTCACAGCCAGCAGTAAAATGAAACTTATGGAAACAATAAAGTAAATGTTCTGTCTAGCCAGTGAGTCAAATTAGAGAAGAGTAGATTTTTCCAACCAGGCCTGAACATCAGTGTGCCTTGGTGGTCTAAGGATAGCCAGGAAGTTCATGGCATTTCAGATTCTGAGTTAATGATATAGATCACAGGTCGACAAAGCAGCCTGCTGCCTGTGTTTGTAGGCTCACCAGAGAAGAATCGTTTTTACATTTTTTAGTGGATGGAGAAAAAAAAAAAATCAAAAGAAGAATAATATTTCATGACACATGAAAATCATATAAAATTTGCATTTCAGTATCCATAAATAAAGTTTTATTTACCCAGCCATGCTCATTCATTTACATAGTGGCTAAGGCTGCTTTCCTGCTACAACGGAATGCAGAGTTGGGTCATAGCAAAAGAGACCCCACAGCCTGCCAACCCTAAAATATTTATTTACTATGTGGCCCTTTTCAAAAGCTTGCTGACTTCTAATATGCATAGACAGAGAAAATTAATTCTGGGCCCGTTCCTAACAAGACAAAGGCAACATGCAGCACAGGACAAAAATGAAGCTCGAAGTTGGAAGAGAATGTGGAAGACTCCTAGTCCAGCTTCCCACTCCACTGAGTGTCCTACAGAAGCCATTCGGCTGTGAGCACTCACGATGTCCAAGAAGCTCAGCCCTTTATTGAACACCACAAGTCTACCTATTATGTTTCTGATGTTAAGATAAAAACAATCCCCATCCCCACCCCAATATAAGGTTTCTTATTCATAAACTTTTTCTACATTGAATGGACATTAGCCACAACCTTTCTTGATCAAAGAGTAGACTCCTACCACCCTCCACAGATTAGGACTTTGTATGGCTTAGGGGACTTTCACAGACACTGTCCCATTTACATTCATAACATCTCGTAGAGACAATGATTCATCTCTGTACAGGAAAAAAAAAGAGAAATCTAAGGATTAAAGGTATGGACTGAATGCTGTGCCCCCCAAAATGCATATATTGAAGCCCTAACCCCCAGTGTGACTGTATTTGGAGATACCATTAGGGAGGTAATTAAGGTTAAATAAGGTCATAAGGGTGGGGTTCTAATCCAAGCAGTCTGGTGTCCTTATAACAAGAGGAAGAGATGCCAGATCTCTCTCTCTCTCTCTCTGTCTCTCTCTCTCCTTGTGCACAGAGAAAAGACCATGTAGGAACATAGTAAGAATGTGGCTATCTGCCAGCCAGGAAGAGAGCTCGCACCAGAAACCCACTCTGACAGTGTCTTGATCTTAGCCTCTCGGTCTCCACAACTGTGAGAAAATAAGCATCTGTTGTTTAAGCCACTAGGTCTGTGGAACGTGGTTATGGTAGTTCAACCAGAGTAAGATAGTTAATAAAGTTTAATGACATGTTCAAAAGGAAGCAGCTCCCCAGTGGCAGAGCAGAGACTTGTCACCCATTGCACAAATATTTATTAAGCACTTACTAAGTATAAGGAGTCTTATGGAGCAGACAGGTATTAATCTACAAATCACACCAATACAAACAAAATTACAACTATGATAAGTGCTACCACAGAGAGATGTATGTGCTATGAGATACAAAAAAGATGAGCTGACCTAGGGTGGTCAAAGGAGGCTTGCCCAAGACACAGTTGAAATGAGATCTGAAAGGAGAAGAAGAGTTTACTCAGCGCAGGTAGAAGGCAGTGAATGTTCAGAGAGATGGCATGTGCAAAGGCCCTGTGGTAGCAGGAAGCACATGGTGATCAAAGAAATGAGAGAAGGCCAATGTGGCTGGATCAGAAGAGTGGGGAATGACGGGACATGAGGCTTAAGAGGCAAGAGCTGATCAGACTTCTTATGACCCTCTTGGCCATTTTAAATAACTGAGGCTTTAGGAACCATTACAGTGCTTTCAACATGAGGATGGCTCTGTAAGGTTTCCAGTTAGAAAAGATTACTCTGGCTGCAGTATGAGATACGGATTGGAGAGAGTCATAGGAGCAGCAGGAAGACTAGAGACTGTTGCAGTAGGCAAGGTAAGAGATGATTGGGACTTGGATGACAGAGTTTGCTTTGAAGATAGAGAGAAGGAAAGGGTTATGAGAGCTATTACGAGGTACAGTCATTAGGATCTGTGGTTGATGCAGTATGGGGTTGAGAGGAAGATGGCAAGTATGACTTCATGGTCCCTGTCCATTTAGGGGAATGGATGAGATGAGGATGATGCTTACCGAGATATGAAACAGTACAAGCCGATGTCAATACCCTTTAGCCAAAGACCACCAGGAACACATCTGCAACTGAACACAGTTCAGGGTGTGGAGTTGTTGCCATAAGAGAGAATGTACACAGTGGGAAGTGATAGAGGACCTCAGTAAGAGGGTGTTAGAAGGGGCATGTGGAATTTGGGCTTCTTGGTGGTGATTTGCAGATTATACAGGGAAATGTGATTTGCTCTACTTTGGATGCAGTCAGAAAGTGGGGTAATTCTTCTACCTAGAAAGCCATAAGGATGCAGTGAGGTTGAGGCTGGGATTGGTAAAGACAAATCAGGCTTGTATGATCCGGGATGAGGTGGAGTTGAATCATTTTGTGGTAGAGACAATGTGTATGTTTTTGTCTGTGTTCTGACATGCTTACAGCATGATCTTGCTTGTGCCTTTTCTGGGTGGCCTTGCCTGGGGTTTGTGTTCTTTGAGGTTGTCTGTGGTCAAAAGTGGCACACCGAAGCCGAGCTCCAAAGGACAGGAAGCCCCTCACAACACCACTACCCCACTGACAGCCAGGGGAGTTCCTGGCTGTAGGGGCTGCTTTCCTTCCTCAGTTACCCCCTTTGGCCAAGGACAGGTATAGAGTTGGGCTGCAGGACATTCATCTAGGATATTTGGATTGTCATGGCTGAGCTTTTGCTGATTAGGAGGTTGAAGAGACTCCAGGAACCAGTCCTTAGTGGGAATAGGGTTTGCAGTTGCTGTTCCTTTTGTTGCAGGACAAGTAGCTTCACATCTGACAACAACGGCCGCTCAGTGGCATTTATAACTCTGGACAGGATGCCTTAGCTAACTGCAACACAGGCCATTACCAGAAACAGAAACAAAAATGGGTTTTAGTTCTTGTAATAGACCCTGAAGACAGGGACCTAGATGATCAAATCCAGGCCATGAAAACATGTCCCAAATTCCAAATGGTCTCTTCTTGAGATCCAAATGGTGCTTTCTTTTCTAGACTAATTAGAGGTTTCTATTTAGGTACAAAAAAAAAAAAAAAGTAAAAGTGTTTGCTATAACATACATTTCCCCTTGGTTAGCTAAGAAGAAATAAGGGTTATGTGATTAGCCATAAGAACATTAGCTAATGAATTTAAATGTAAACGGGTTTGTTGGGTTTCTAAAGCAGAAGTTGTATCATTTAGGACATCTGATAGGGTCCGAGGTACATCCCAGACCACATTTTCCATGTGTGATATTCCTGCCCTGGAAATTGCAGCTTGCATAGCAAAGTAACAAGAGGGAGTCATTTCTTGCTCTTGGGAGTTCTCCTGAGTAGACTATTTGCCTCTTTTTCAAGGCTGCTGGGTATTCTTCTCAGGGATCCCATAAACCCATGGCCTGGCATCTCATTTCCTCTGGCTGGAAAGGAGGAGGGAGGGAGTGTGGAGACGGAATTGTCAGTGTTAAGAAGAGCAGGCAGTGACCCTCTTGTTGGAGAAGGGCTGACCGAAGCGGCTTTGGTTCGGGGGAATTTTGCTAAAATTATCCCCTTCGGAATTATGTATTCGAGTTTAATGTTTCAAACCCCTGATTGATTGCTCAAGTTAGAGCTGTGATAACAGTGGTTGGTGTTCTTCAAGAGGCTGAAAATACCAGCTCTTGGGAAAATGACAGGCCTTTGAGAAATAATCAGGTTCACTGCACATCTCTCTTCAATAGGAGGATTACCACTGGGTTCACAAAATGGCCTATGATGGTCTTCCCCTAGCACTGAAGGTCCCTTCCTAGTACCTAGAGATCCTGTGAAAAAAGAGGAGGCATTTCATTTTAATGCCCTGTTGATATCCATTATCCTTTCTGTAGCCATCTTATCGCAGAGAATCTGTTGCTTGAAAATAAATTCCTTTTAATAAGGAATAATAATAAAATAAAAGAATCATTTTAATTCGATTTCCAAAGAACTTGATGAACTTTGGTTCCTCCTAATAGATGTTGGAAATGAAAAATCACAAAATCACAGAGGGAGCAGGGATAGCTTAATATAAGAGTGCTATGTGTCAATAGTTGTAAGATCGAGATTAGAGTCAGGACCTCAGGGCCTAAGATAAAGATAATGTATTTGAAATCAATTAAAGGATCAATAATTTTTGGCCCCCAGAAAGGTTCACTGTATCCTAAAGAAAATGGTTGATAGGAGACTAAAAATCTCAGAAGCCTACCATTTTCTCTAGAATAAGGTGAGCATTCACTCCCTCCAAACACGAAGGCTTCATCTGTGTAACTGAGTTGACAATTCCACATGGGACCATATGGATATATTTTTAATCGGTATAATGAACAGCTCCTTGTTTCAGATATTAAAAGCAAGATGATTTCAGCACATGATAAGTTGAGCACAAGGACAGACCTATCTAGCCAAATGATGGAAATAAATTTAATAATAAAAGCCCACCAGAAGAAGCAACCGCTCATCTGAATTTAAAGGAAATTTTCCTGCCATCTGCTATTGTTAGCATTTTATATCACCATATTTGCCTGCTCTCTTCCAGAGCCCAGCGCTGCTAAGCTCTTCATACAGGATAAGCTACTAGGCAGGAGAACAGAGCTCTCGGAAGCATGCAATGAATATAAAAGGCACAACCATCTCCAGACCCAGAGTCACATTTTTACCAGCCACATAGGAGTCAGTGTTGGACTTCTCCAGGGAAGCTTTAGTCATAGGAGTAAAGGACAAAAAGGGACCAAAGAGGTGGGAGGTTGGGTGGTTCAGAGATCACAAGGGATATCAGGTAGAGCCATTTGGCCACACCAGTGTCCCACTGCCCTCCTCTGCGTCCTCCTCCCCCTCCAGTACCACGCAACGTGAAATCCAGAGGTAATCAGCTCTAAAGACTGGGACAGAGAACACTCAGAGGAAGAACACGTGCATGCATCAGCAGCAAATAACCTGAGCCATTTATAGATGTCCCAAAGCCCCGGATAATGTCAAAGGCCATTAGAGGGGAAGCAGGATTCTCATAAAGAGCGAATCAGGCATTGGTGGCCATGGTGGTCGTGAAGAGATGATGTTTGATGTTTCTCTATTAAGACAAGAGCTTAGGAGACGAAGTACTTAAATGAATACTAGTCCAGGTAGGTCTTACCCCACAAGCTTAGGGTAAGAGAAAATGGAATTAAAGGGACAATGGGTACAAGCAGAGAGCAAGCTCTCCACCACCCCCCAAGGAGCTGATTTGTTTGGACTGTGTTCCCAGGTACGGAGAAAGGGAAATCTTACCTGGGGTTAAGTTCAGTGCCCAAGGGAGCTTCAGTATGGCCAGGAGAGAGAATAACCGGGTTGACACAGGGACTCAAGCCTTCCCCAGTGTAGATAATTTGGACTCCTGTGGAGTTACTCCACGAGCAACCTGTGAAAACCGGAACTCCTAACAGTGGACCTTGGCAGACAGTTTTCAACCCAGAGAAGGCCTGATGGACTGCCTTCTCTGGGCACCCAGTTGGACCCACACAGGGGCCATAGCAGGGTTTCTCTAAGACTTGTGCTCAGTAGGGCTGTAAACCAATTGGAGAACTGTTGAAGATAGGCCAGATAAGCCACATCTGCATGCTCCGCTCCTACCCATGGCATACAGCTGTGCCTGGCAAGCAAGAGCCACCTGCCAGCCGTAAAAAGCAATGAGATTTTGGTGTGAGATCACTCCCTGAGGGGATAGGCTAACTGTTGACACAGCTCTGTCTGGTTGGCTATTTTGGAGATAGATAGACCCTGAGGGCTGGGTGGAAAATGGCTTGTAGCATGGAGATTTAGCTCTTAAGTGTTTTGTTTTGTTTCTGCTGAGCGGGAGCTGTGGGATAGAGGGTTTATGAAAGTACATAAGATGAAAGCTAAAGTTAAACATCTCCCCAAACAAATCTATTTACATGTGACTTGCCTTCAGTTTCAGGGAGCTCACAGGGTGTGTAAAGTCTATGTACGCATCCCTGCTTAGAGGCTTTTTTTGGATAGCACAGATGAGGAGTTTATTTCAAGGACCTAGAAACTTCACTAGCAATTCTTTCCTTAAAGTGTGTTTCCTACAGCACTTGCATGGGAATCACCTGGTGCCATTATTCAGTGCATGCTGAAAATGCTGATTCCTGAGCCCCTCCTGACATTAAGGAATCAGGATCATCCAAGCGGGGGTCCTGGAATTTGCATTCTTACTAAGCACTCAGATAGTATTTATCATTATATGGCTTAAGAACCACTAAGAGTTGAAAAGGGCCGTAAAAGAGGCCTTGGGAGTCCAACCAAAATCTAAGACTGATACAAAAAGCTCTCGGAAACTGATCACTCAATTGGGCTGTCAATTGATTAGGACACAAGGGGGTGGGTGGAACTCAAGGTTGTCTGACTGACCGAGAAGAGGGGGTCGACTGACACCGGTTATGAACCAACATTTGTCCAGAACCCCCCTGAGTCCAGGCACTTGAGCATGTGGTTTATGCCATTTAGTTCCTCTCAATGATTCTATTATAGATGAAGAAATAAAGGTTCGGAGAGTTTGGAGAACTTGGAGAACTTAAAGCGAAATAAGGGGAGCCAGACCTTAAAGGCAAACAACCTGACCTGACTCTTTTTTGATGATGATGATTTATTTATTTATTCAGAGAGGGAGGGGGAGGGGCAGAGGGAGAGGGAGAGAGAGAGTCTCAAGCAGACTCCATGCTCAGCACAGAGCCTGACTCCGGGCTCAATCTCACAACCCTGAGATCATGAACTGAGCTGAACCAACTTAGCCACCCAGGCGCCCCTTGATGATGATTTTAAAATGACACCACCCAGTTTGCCCTTTGTCTGCCAGATTTGGATTACAAAAGAGAAATAAATTCATTTCATTATATTTTTTAAAATGTTGAGCATATACTGTCTTCATTTACCTGGGAATATATTTCAGAACAAACGATTTATTCAGATGAAACAGGAGGAGAAAATGCAAAATGTGATGTCAGCCGGTTTGCAACATATAAAGTTTGGGCCACGTATGTAATGGGCAACTGGGAGTGCGGCTCCGTATACAATTCAGAGTAGCTGGAGACGCTTTCTAGAGGAAATGGTGTTTTGAATCAACTCTGAGGAGTCAGTAGAATTTTGAATTAATTCAACCTTATATAGAACTTAGATTTAAATAGATCAGACTCTCCCAAAAATCCACCTCGAATTTTACTTTTGATAAACAAGAATATTTATGGAAGGCAGAGGGAGGAATTCCTGAGCAAAGAAAAGTCTCTCATTTTACAACCACCAGTTCCTTAAGAGCTTTCAAAGGATAAAGGTAAAGGAGCTGAGGCCTTACTGTGTGCCAGGCACTTATTAACTCACTTGATCCTTATAAACACCTTTGGGGTTAGGTGTTATTACCATGCCCAGGTTTAAAATGATACACACACTTGGCCGAGGTGTAAGAGGTAGGAAATGGTGGAGACAAGATTCAGTTGGATAGTTCAGGGCTGGTGTGTTCCCTTAAGCCACAAGCTACACTGACTAGCTGGGATGGTTGGAGGTTTGGGGAATCTGGCTCGGTCCACCACACTGAAAGGGAAAAATCAGAAGATCATATGTGACAAGGGACTTGGTATTCACTAGGGTGCAGAAATGACTATGTTTTGAAAGTAAAGGACATTAGGTTATCAGGTTATGAGTAAAGCACCTGCCCAACTACGAGATTGAAGGAGGAAGGGTATATGTTTATCTGTCTCTTTCTGTCTGGCAAACAACCTCATTCCCTGAGGAGAGTCTCTCCCATTTGGAAACATGTTTATTTGAGCGCTGAGCAATGTTTTGTTCCCTTAGAGTCTAAGGAATAGTCCTGAAGGGCACTGACCTTGTCTCAACTTTTTGCAACTATCCCTGACTTTAATCCCACAATTTAGCCTTTGAGCACCCATCTTTTAAAAGCTGGATTGACTGACTCCCAAAAAACAAAGGGGAGGAGAAGGATTTATAAAGATGTATAACTGCCTACCCATGGGTCCACTGACAATCCATCTTGGAGAACAGCGTACACCTCCAGTCCCCTAAAAGGGCAGGGGGCACTTGGATAGCCCACTCAGATGGGGGTGTACTGATTCAGCAAGATGTACCCCAACCTTGATGGTAAATGTTCAGTTGCCCTTATAAACTAATCTCTTACAGCATCATGACTCTGAAACCTTTCCCTCCAGATGTGTCTATATGTTTCCCAATGGAAGGACTTATCAATCTAAGCATTCTCATGAACATTTGTAAGTAGCTTTCTTTCGTTCATTTCCTTAGCCCTGTTCATCTCTGAGAGTTTCTTGGTGTTGTTTCAGATACTCCGGTTGACATGGGAATGCTGGTGCTTCCGGCATGCTCAGCTCTGTCATCAAATAATGACATCCTCAGCATGATAATAATAAGGGCTAACACTATTAAGTGCTATGTGCCAGGTGATAGTCTAAGCAATTACATGTATTTACTCATTCAAATCTTTATAACAAATCAATGAGTTAGGATTGTCCCCATAAAGAAATGGGAACACAGCAAGTTCCAGTCATTTGCCAAAGATCACAAGGCTAATATATGGTCCAGAAAGGCACTCATTTTAGCTTCAGAACCTATGTGCTCAACCAGTATGCTCTTTGCCACCAATATGTCTCTGTTTCACCCCTAATGTTACCTATTGTAGCTTAACTTATTCACACTACCAACTCACACACATTTTTTTTTTAAGATTTTATTTATTTATTTGAGAGAGAGAGAATGAGAGAGAGCACATGAGAGGGGGGAGGGTCAGAGGGAGAAGCAGACTCCCTGCCGAGCAGGGAGCCCGATGTGGGACTCGATCCAGGGACTCCAGGATCATGACCTGAGCCAAAGGCAGTCACTTAACCAACTGAGCCACCCAGGCGCCCTCACACACATTTTTTTAAACAAGCTCCGGCCAGTTTTATTAAAGAAAAATTTTGCATGATTTACTTTTCACCCGTCTGTTCTGGTAGGCTTCTCGTGATATGAGAACCACCTGGATCAATGACAGCCAGTGTGCGTACTCTACAGCATTTCCCACATGCTGCGTCCAATTCAATATTGTTGCCACTGCAGTGATGGACACGTTTTGGCCAACATGGTGCAGTATTCTATTTCAGATTTCCTCAAGGCTGGGCAGTTGTTGGCCAGGATGACCAATTTCCCTTTGCCATGTCTGATCATTTTCAGAGTCTGCTTCTACCCCAGAGCGTACTTTCCACTTTTCATAACAAGTTGGAGCCTAGAGTTGATCGACTCCAGAGAATTTTTTGTCTTCTTTGTGGCCCCCATCTTCCTGCCTTAGGTGTGGGACAGCGCCAACCAAGAGCAGCCATCAAGATGGCTGGGAATGAGAAAGGAAAGCTCAGGCACATATATTAGCACATAGGCTGGAAGAGGAAAATATCCCTAAAAATCAAAAACATTACTCAGGCAGTAATGACAATGGCTACCATTTACTGAGCTAATTTTACATTCTTAATGATTTTAAAAGCATCCCTGCGAAGTTGTATAATTGACTCAATTTTTTAACCCTATGAGTCAGACTGGTCAAGTGGATGGTTTAAGATCATCAGCAGGTCTGTGGCAATTTGAACCCAAATCTGCCAAATTCAGAGGCCCCTGATCTTTCAGCTACTACTTGAAGGCTTCTTACTAATCCTTAGGCACAACCAGCCTAGTGTAGTCAAATAGTCAGTTAAAGTGACTATCATCATTGCAGAACTATTAACAGCCAAAAAATGAAGGAAGTGTTAGGGTCCAAGGGCAGGCCACCCCAAGATGGGCCACTGTAGCATGAAGATTATTTTTAGTTAAAAAGTGATCAAACCCAGCAGATTGAGGAAAAGCTCCTTACCTCTCCCTCATTTGCCTAAAAAGAATTTACAGGAAGAGACCTATCACCATAAATAACTATATTATGATATAAACTAGGTATGGTAGACAGGGAGGAACCTAACAGTCCTCTATGTCCCATTTTTTCCAAGTGGCCCAGAAAATATTTGCTTACCAAACATTTATTCTTTATCTTCCTGTGAATTGCATTCCTTCTTTCAAAAGAAATCCCAGACCCTTATCCCCTCCCCTTAGTCCAGAATGACATATACTTTATTTTGCCCACCTTTGGGATTTCCATGTCTGTGTGGATTCCCTGTATGAACACCATCAAATTTTATTTTTCCCGTTAATCAGTCTGGCTAGAAGGAACTTGAAATGAACAGGACATTCTTGCTCCCCAGCAGGAGCATTGGCCATAATTTGACATAAATTCTAGATTTTAGGGGGAAAAAATAGTTTGTAGAAGTTCAGAGAAAAGGTAGGTATGACCCCTTGGCAACATTCTAAAAGTTAAAATGGCTAAAAGAAGAAAGAAGTTTCCCAGGAAAGAATTCTACCTGAACAATCACAAATGTCTTAGTCCATTTGCACTGCTGTCACAAAGTATCAGAGCCTGGGCGGTTTATAAACAACAGAAATCTATTTCTCACAGTTCCGAAGGCTGGAAGCCAGAGGTCAGGGTGTCAGCATGGTCAGGTCCTCAGGAAAACCCCCTTCTGAGGCGCAGACTGCCGACTTCTCCTTTTATCTTCACGTGGCACAGGCCAGCCCCTGGGCCTCTCCTTATCAGGGTACCAAGCCCCTTCATGAGGGCTCTGTCCTCGGGACCATATCCACCCCCCAAGGCTCCATCTCCAAATACCACTACTCTGGGGATTAGATTTCAGCATATGAATGTTAGGGGGGACACAAACATTCAGTCCATAACAAAAAAATGACATCGATCAAGAAGAAAAAGGGAAAGTGTCCTTTAAAAAAACAAACCAAAAGCAAACAAACAACAAAAAGCCATGCAGAGAGCTCTCTCATAATCCCAGATTTTAAAAAGAAATGCCTAAATTATGGAAAGAGGCACTTATAGCCAAGGAATATTAGCCAGTCCTAATGATCCTAGGAAAAACAGAGTCCAAATTGCCCTGAGGCTTAAAAATTGGTGTAAGGGCATTGCAAGGGGGCTTTGGGCCATGGTCAGAGCAGGAAGGAGGAGGATGGAAGGGCTGGTTGGGGGCAAATGATGTCATCTTGAAAGCTAGCAGAGAAAAGCAGGGCAATTCAACTCCTATATTACTTTCTCTATCGAGGAAAGTGATCTTCAAACTGGGAAGACTAGGACAAATATGGTTCATAGGAAATTGAAACCTGAGAGAAGCAAGGAGACCAGAAAATATCTGGCCACTGAGATGCGTTGAGGCGGATGACATCTCGCCCCACAGAGGAAGGTGTGGGGTATAAGCAGCTGCATTTTGGAGAACAGGAACATGCTCCAATTTAAAAAAAAAAAAAAAGGAAATGGGTGGATTACAGAAAGGTGAAAGTAAAAGTATCCAGACCTGGGAATATTTCTTTACGGATATGTAGACTTTTCTTCCAGGAAGTATTTCCATAGTCATAAATATCTCCTTAAAACAAAGAGGTGTCCCAAGTATCTTTGTTAAGTAGTGATTTAAAATGAAGTTGAGACACCTGGTGGCTCAGTCCGTTGAGCTCAGTCTGACTCTTGGTTTCGGCTTAGGTCATGGTGGTCTCAATGTTGTGGGATCGAGCCCCGCATTGGGCTCTGTGCTCAGCGGGGAGTCTGCTTGTGATTCTCTCTCCCTCTCCCTCGCCCCGCCACCCCTCTCTAAAATAAATAAACTTTAAAAAATAAAAAAAATTAAAATAAAATGCAGTAAAAATTAGTAAAATTAATTTTATTTTTTAAATTATTTTATTTTATTCATTATTATTATGTTCAATTAGCCAGCATATAGTACATCATTAGTTTTTGATATAATGTTCAATGATTCATCAGTTGTGTATAACACCCAGTGCTCATCACCACACATGCCCTCCTTAATACCCATCACCCAGTTAACCCATCCCCCCAACCCCCTCCCTCTGTAACCCTCAGTTTGGTTCCCGGAGTCCAGAGTCTCTCATGGTTTGTCTCCCTCTCTGATTTCTTCCCATTCAGTTTTCCCTCCCTTCCCCTGTGATCCTCCACACTATTCCTTATGTTCCACATATGAGTGAAATCATATGATACATGTCTTTCTCTGCTTGACATATTTCACTTAGCATAATCCCCTCCAGTTCCATCCATGTCAATGCAGATGGTAGATATTCATCCTTTCTGATGGCTGAGTAATATTCCATTGTATATATGAACCACATCTTCTTTATCCATTCATTTGCTGAAGGGCATCTCCTTCCGCTGTCTCCTTTGGCTATTGTGGACATTGCTGCTATGAACATTGGGGTGCAGGAGCCCCTTCTTTTCACTACGTCTGTATCTTTGGGGTAAATAGCTAGTAGTGTAATTGCTGGGTTATAGGGTAGCTCTATTTTTAACATCTTGAGGAACCTCAGTAAAATTAATTTTAAATGAACACACTTCACCATATAAACCAACAAGTCTTCTAAAGTTTTTTAATACCAAGACCTAATTACATTATTTTCCAAGTTAGAATGACTAATAATTAATACAGATGATACTGTACTTTTCAAAGTAAAGAAATATATTTGACCCATAAATTTTTATGAATCACATTTGATATCACCAAATAAACTTTACTGAGGAAAGAAATTGTTTAAAAATCTCAGAAAAACAGACATGATGAAAAGCTAGACATTGTGTACAAATAATGTGAAAATACTGTCACAGGTATGGAAATGTGACATCATCATTGGAATATAATGAAATGTTATAAAGCAAAGGGTTGTCAAAATACAGAAGAAGAGATATGCTGAAAGAAATGAAAAATCAAGATCATGCAGTAGTGGCAACAATTTCTAACTTATAACAGATACTTAAATGCCATGGGGGAAATGAACAGAACTATCTCCGGAAGCAGTGGTGGCAAAAGACAGGTTGGCTTTCAAAAATGCAAGGGACGTAGCTAATTAAATTACCGCCTCCTTCAAATAAAAGTGAGAATCTCTTGGGAGAATCTAAGCCCCTTAACAGACACATTTTAGAGCACTTAATGAAATGCTACGTATTTCAGTAGGAAACTATTTCAACAGTGAAATGACATAGGAATCAGAAGCATATTCCACTGTGACACTTAGTAGTTGACATCTTTCCAAACAGCCACCACAAGTCTGAAGTTCTCATGAGACTGAGGTCTCCCAGCTACATGACTATCCACACTCATTTCACCAAAGAACACGAACTCTGCTGGTTGCTCCGTATTCTGGGTGGAGAACACCAATTGGTTTTATGTAGCTTAAGTCTACAGGGCCATCAACTTCCCTCTTAGATGCATCACCCCACAGAGCTGGCCAATCAGGTTTCATTTGGAAAATAACCAGTTCATGGACTCCTTTGGAGGTTTTTCTATTTTGGACCATGGTACCACGTAAGTAATCTCAAACTCTTGTTTATCAGTGAGAGCCAAATTTGGAATGAGAAATTGTTCTTGGCATTCTTTATTTTTGGTCAAACCTTTCTGAACTTCATTTCCATGAGCAAAACTATCGTACTTCCAAACATGAAATACTTTATTCATTCTGCCTCTAAAGTTTGCACTCCAGAATCCAACCAAATCAGAGTCAGCTATCCAAAGAGGAATGGTTTTCATGATATTTTCTGGAAACTCATTTATCTTTAAAGGTTTAAGGCAATAAGTATGAAACTCATAGAGTATTCCATCATATTGTTTGGGGCCCCCTATAGCAAAGGTGAACACATCTGAGGGTGAATGGCTGTGTGGCCAGACCCCTCAGGAGACAAGCATGGTGGCCGCTTCAAGTGTTGAGAAGGGCAGCCAGTTGGTGGTCTTTCAAGGGTCCCTCCTCTTATGGCTTCCCTACTAGAAACCAGGACCTGGACAATTTTTAAAAGAGTAAATATCTTTTAATATTTAAAAGATAATGATTGAACATAATTACTTGGTGCCACCATGGTTTTTATCAAACAAGCTTTACCAAACTAACCTTGTTTCTGTGCTGAGAAGTTACAAGGGAAGCCAACGTTTTCCTGGGTCGAGATTTCAAGAAGTCATCGTCGAACTATCCCTATGGACAATGTGGATAAACATGGACTGAATGACAGTTACATGATGAAGAGTTTTCTTAACTAGTTGAATTACTGAGTATATATGCTATTGATAAACTCAGTTCTGTCCCTCTGAAAAGTAGTGTGTGATGATGGGTGGGGTCCTCTTCTTGCAAAAAACATATATTTGACACATGTTTATGACTCATATGGATATATAGAAATTAGATACATGATATTTTGATGCAACTGCTTTGAAGATATTTTGACAGCCGTGTAAAGCAATTTAATTTTAAGAAATTTTTCTGAAGTCTCAATTAATAGAATTATATCCACACTGACTTCCTGATCTTCATCCCATTTCTGAGTGAATCTTAGAGGTGCAGGAAGGTCAAACCCAGGAATGGAATGCGGCTTTGAGGTGTTCATTGTTCACATTTCTAGGAAACGAAAAAGATATTTTTATATTTTGATGTGCCCATTTTGATATGACCAAATCAAAGGCGTCACATACAAATGTTTTTTCCAGACCTGATTCCCATACATTCATCTGCATCACAGATTTTGAAACTCCATAGCAGTAAGGATAGCTCTCTTCAGCACACCAAGAGGAGTTTACTTTCCCGGTTGGCAGTAATTCACTGAGCTTCTGATATTGTGAAGACAGAAAGACAGAGGGATAGCTGGTGTGTGCTGGCTTTCCAGTCAATATCTGATAGATCTCCACCGAGCCAGATGGTTTCTTCTTGCTTATAAGGAATACAGATAAAGACTGCATATCGTTCCAGGTTCTTTGGTTGTTAAGCAATTGAAATAGACCCTAAGTTATCTGAACAAGAAAGGACTTTATGGGAGGGATACTGAGAAGTGCTTGCAATAACAGTAAAAAGAGAGGTGAACACCAGGGTCTTGGAAAAACCCAGGGATGACAATAGAGAACCCAAACACCTGCTTCTGTAAGAAGTGCCCTCATCCAGGTCATTTCCACCAACCACGTGTCCCTCAGCATCTCTGCCCAAGTTGCAAAGTGTGCCCTCCTCATTCCCCCCTCCCCTCCCCTGCTTCATGTTGGGTCATATGACAGCCCAGCCACATGCATGCAGCAGGGCAATTTCCCAAGGAAAAAAGAAGGGCACAATCACCAGAGGAAAGGGGCAGTCTGCTGGGAAAGAAAGAAAGAAACAGATCCACTGGAGACCTGAACTTGAGCCAAACACTCATTTTAAAAAATACAGATTTGGCCTCACCTGCTTCATGTATATAGGGGCTTGATTGACTGCAAGCTCCACAGGAACGCCAGCAGAGCATTGGTGGTCCCAGCGTCGGTGAGACAGCGCCCCTCAGGGCTTCCACCTTCCAAGGTCCTGGCACTGTCACTGTCCCTGCTCTGCCGTGGGTGGCCCTCCCATGGTTCTGGGCTCAGGGACGCTCCCCTCATTCGCTCTCCAGCTGGTAAGGTGGTAGCTGTTTCCTGCAGTTACTAATGTCTCCCTCATCTCACATTTGCCTGTTCCCTCAGTCCTTCCATAGCTGTGTAAACAGCTCCTGCATGAATTTGTCTCTACTGGAGGAGTTGTGTTTCCTGGATCCGGACGGATGCACACGCCGAGGTCCACCGTAGGATGCTGAGGGAGTTTCACACCATGTCATACTTGGAATGTGTGTTTTATATAAACGAAGACTTAGGGAATGTGATAACCAGCTTCCCCTATCTGAAGAGCTTTCATCTGAAAGGGGGATTATATTTATCCCATGTAGTTCCAGAGGGCAGAACCAGGATTAGTGAGCAGGAGTTTGAGGGAAGCAGCTTTCAGTTCAAAGCAAGGAGCGGTCTTCTAAGCCCTTGAACTGCTCACAATGGAATGCACTGGGCAGCTTTTTTGGGGGAGTTAGTCAAGCAGAGGATTAGTTTCCATCTCTCTGAGACACAGGAGAGGTGCCCACCAGAGTGACATGCTGGGCCATATCAACTCTCCAGACCCCCCAGTCCCCCTGGAGAATCTACAGGCTTGAATTAAGGATTCGGTAATTTTCTATTGGAGCTGGAGGACAAAACTAGTATGCTTGGTGGCCTGCAAAAAATAACAACAATTATCCTCTAGGATTTAGCGTGGCCCCCAGAGTAATTTACAGCAAGGACTCTTCCTCCAGCACTGAAGAAATTCTATACCCAGCCGAAAGCCGACACCCTTTAATAAGAAGATCGTTCTCCTTTGCTCACTTCTCTGGATCCACTCTGTGTACCTGGGTTTTACACCCGGAGGCCCTTTGGAAGGGCAAAGCTGACCACAGCCTATAACTAATGGGATCAAAGGATTCTAGTGTTCTGAACAGAGTTGCTCATGTTTGTGAATCTCGTTTGATGAATCCAAATCTCAGGATCCTTCTACGGCGGGCGGAAGCTTCCCACCTCGGCCCTGGATTCACAAGGGATGGGCAGGCAGTGATGAGGGAACCAGACAAGGCTTCAAAATCCTAAGATTATCTTCCTGCCACCTTGAAAATCCCCCCCCCTTCCAATTCTTGCCACAGCTGTCATTAATTTGCATACATCTGGACAGCCCCCCTTCTGAAGTTTGGGGCACGTCGCATGAATCTCGAAATGGCTGTTCTGCATACACCAGTTTCCCTTTCCTGCAGCAAAACTGCTTTCAATTGCACTGTGGCTGTTTTGGGGAGAAGACAGGAGAAAGCCATTCCCTCTTGAGCCCTGTTAAACCAAATACAGAAACAAAAAATTCTAATTCCTAATATGCTCAGAAAACTAGCACACTCACAGAACATTCTCTTCCATTTTCCAATGGAAATATTGGAGGAAAGAGGAAATGCAATGATTCACCCATGATCACATAGCCCAGATATAACAGGACCAGAAATTAAACTAGAGTTCATTGTGACCTAGTCCAGGGATGTTCCCCTGACTCCCCACCATATTATTGCTTCAAAAAATCCTACTTTACAAGAGAAGAAATCCATGGAATTAAGTGTTTCAGTGGCTCAGCTCAGTTTTCTAGTAAGTGAGGGTTCAACCTGACAGTGGGACATCAGTGGCCCGAAGGTTGCATCTTTTGCCAACACAACCCCTTGTGGGTAATTTTATTTTCCATTCTGCTTCCCCTTAAAATTTCCCAATATTCTTCCCATTTGTCTCATGTCACGGGGTGATTGCCCAGAAGACAAAGGGAAAATGCCCGAGAAGGGGTGGGCAGAGCCTGGTTCACTTATTAGCAAAGGCACTGGACACCTGCCATGGTTTAGGGACACCAGGGCGCAAGACACCTTACAACACAGACACGCCTGCAAGCCAAAAAGTCCGACAAGAGCAAAGAATAATTTCCAGTTAAACACCACCCTCTTCCTAAAGCCTGCCCCTCAAATGAGGGCTCTAAGGTCATGTTCTCCTAAGGAAAAATGGTTGGTTAGTTCCTGGACTGAAGGAGCAAGGCTGGGCAGAGGATGGCGCTCATAGGGAAGCAAAAGGCAGGAATAGAGAATATGGTGATGTGGTGGGAGGTAGGGAGGGCAGAGGGTACAGCAGGTTCTCTCATGGATGGGCCCACCGATGGATTCCACTCTCCCGATGCAGGTCAGGGACCCCTCCTCATCTTCCACCTCAGGAGATTTGAATCGCAACGCTCATCCAACTCTGCTCTCCATTTCTACTCCCTCTGACCCGTCTCTGCCCACCCCTCATCTTGTTCCCTTCCTTGTCCCTTTATGTCCCTCAGCCCTCTCCCTGCCCACCCCCTTCCCATCTGAGGCAGCCACCTGGGGACCCTGCTATCCAATAATTAGCCTGAGCAGCTGCTCAACCAAACAAGCTCCAGAGATCCGCAGCTGGGAGAGTGGAGTCCTGCCTGGAGGAGGGGGAAGCCGGGGGAAGGCCCACTGAGCCTTCTCAGGTGGCCAGATGACGCCTAATTAGGCCCCCTGCTCTGGAGGCCTCACCAGATGGGCAAATGCCTGGAAGCCTTAGGGAGCCAGCAAGACTCTGTGGGAACTCCCAATGTGTGGTTTCCTTTCCAGCTGCCTCTGGGGCGATGGGGGAGGGTGGTTAAAATAGTAATTGGCGCCTCTGGTCAAGGGGCCTCACTTTTCCCTGCCAGGAGGGGAGATGCTCTGCTTCCCAGTGGTGCATCCCCCCAGCCCCCCACCCCACTCCGGCCCTGCCAGCCTGGAGTCTGAGTTGTTGACGTTGTTGACCGAAAATGATTTTTTTAGATGCACACCAGAGGAGTTGGCACTGGGAACATTCTTCTAAATCTAAACAATGCACACCATGAATTCACGAAAGGCAGAATTAAACTAGAAGGGAAACATAAAGAAAATGCGTCGGTTTCCTTCTTTCCGTCTCCCCAGCCTGCAAAAGTGAGCTGCAAACGCTGTGGCAGAGGGAGAATGGAGCAGTAAATGATTTAATTTTGACAGATTGCGGTTTCTGGGCAGAGGAGACGTCAGGGCCAGACGGTAACAGGAGGGGGACCACTGCGCAAGGCCGAGGTTGCATATTGCAGAGCCAGGCCCGCGCGTTCCCTGCCTTCCTCCTAAGTCACTGGGCCCTGGCCCCACCCCCCAGCCCTTGATATGGCCACATTTACCAGAAAAGTCACAAGGGGAGCAGGGAGCAGAAAATGAGGTACCTCCTCCCCTAAAGCTCTGTTTTTCAAAGAGGAGTTTGCCTTCCGGTACCCCAGCTGGGCATCAGTGGAAATACTGGTGGTGAAGCTTACAAACATTAAGGGGGGAAAATGCAAGAAGCGGAGCTAAGTAGGGGCCAAATGACCTCTTTGCCTTTCCCTCTTTCGGACTTCCCTGACTCCTTGTGTGACAAAGAACATCTTCTCTTTTTGAAGAAGAGAGTGATATCTGTAGTGAGTCCTTGACTCAAATGGCCTTATTACAGAAAAGTGAAGATCAGGAAAGCCAAGAAATCTTTTCTACCTGCCACCACATCTCTTGGCTCCCTCTGGTAGGATACCCTACCAGCAACCATACGAATTCGGAGCAGACGCCTGTGTGTCTCATCTGGGGGGTTTCCTATTTTAAGCTGTGAAAGTGAACTCACATCAGATGTGGTTTTACCTTATAATCACCCTCCAACCCAGCGGTGATTGTTTTCTGTTATATGCAGGGAAAAGTTGCGAAATAAAATAATAAGATTGAGAAAATAAGTATAAGAATCAGTGATGTTGGTATTTCCTATTTACTCTTGTTATTAATAGCCCCTATTTGTGGGACCGAATTGTGGATGGGACAGGCTGTGTGTATGATTACATTTTTGGCCAGCAGAGGACCAGGCTGGCAGCAGAATGTCTTTGAGCAATCTCCGTTCTCTGTAGTTTCTGGAGTATAACATATTTTCTGCCAGTTCCAGCTGATACGATGGACATTAATTGTTAATTCTACATCAGCCATCTGCTGAAAGGTAGACTCCCTGGAAATCTGGGGAAACAGCGCCATCTAGCAGTCCTCGCTGTAAGTGCCTCAAAGCTGGGTTTATCTGTCCCTGAAGAGACCAGGAGGAAAAGGCCACTGTTCTTTTAAGGTTGACCAAGTTGGAAAGATGCTCTCCACAAATCCACCTTGGCTATCAATGCACACAATCGGTTTGCAACAGCTTGGAGTCCATTTTGCTTTAGAAAAGTAGCTCAGCTTAATATTCTGGGTGGATAAGCCAGGTTTCGATAAAATTACATTAGCCTATAGCATTTCAGAACATACTATGGGGAAAAGGCAGTCTCTTCAATAAATGGTGCTGGGGAGACTGGACAGCTACATGCAAAAGCATGAAACTGGACCACTTTCTTACACCAGACACAACATGAAAATAAAGTCAAAGTAGAATAAACTAACTGTGAGACACAAAAGTATAGAGCATTTCATCCATAAGACACTTTGGAGATAAGTGTTTAAAAGATAAGGAAACAGAGAGGCCCATCTTTGAGGTCACTCAGCTAGTTTGTGGCTGAGTCAGGCTCACAAACCAGAAACAATACTCCTATTCGGAGAATAGGAGCAACCCTTTTTCAAAGGCTAGCCAGAGAAGAAGATAAGAATGAGACACAGAAGTGTCAGCATCCTCAGGAAGCGAAGATACGCGTCTCTCTCTGAATCTACATAATAACATTGATATGGCAAGGGGTATATTAAACACAGGACAGATGTGGGCCTGTGTCCAGGACACAGGCACATATGGTAGACAAATCTTTGATCAGCCCTCCAAAATGTCATTGAAATGGCTGGAACAAATAGTTGGGCTCTTCCCCAACCCAACCTCTCTGTAGTCTGGCCAATCAAATGTCTCCCTCGAAGGAGAAATACTACAGATTTTAATATGGGGGATAGGGGTTTTCAGGTTTCTCTCCTCCAAAGGCCCTTTGGAGGTTGACTTCAAATGTGCCAGACTCTCTTTCTGTTTGGTGAGGAACATTGCGGAGGCTCAGCCAGTCAGAGCTGGTAGGGACCTGAGGAATGAGCTCGTCTAGCAGGCACATTTGAATTGCCAGAGGAGATGTTAACATCAGTGGTAGGTCCCCACCTCAAACCAATTACATCAAAATCTCTAGTGTAGAGCCTAGGTATTGGTAACGATTAAGTTCCCTGAGTGATTCCAATATGCCTCCAAGGTTGAGAAGGACTGGCTTCCAGCCCAACCTTTCTTCTTAAAGATGAGAAAACCAAGGCTCAGAAAGACAAATTGACTTGCCCAACAACGCACAGGGAAGTCATGGCAGAACCAGGACCAGTGTTCTCTTCCTCATCCTTTGCGGTCTGCTACCGTGTACCCCATCATGCTGAGCTATGCAGCTCGCTAGGCCTCACGAGCCACCCGCTAGACAGCCAACATGGTCACCCCCCTGCAGACACTGCCCGGAGAGGCAGCCATCAGTGAGTGTCCATCTACGTATTGGAAGTGCTCTGAGTGCTGGGCAAACTCAGCATTTAGGAATCTGAAAGAAGAGATGCTTTTACCATCTAACCAATACTAACCAATATGGGGGTGCTCCCACTTGGGGAGATATTTTTTCCAACTATGGCCTTTGGAACTGCAGAAGTAACTACAGAGTGGGTTAGGGGACCCCCAGGGCCCACTTTGAGGTGGACCAGAACCCAACTCCATTTATCACCTGATTGGTGGGTGATCATGGCACTTTGGGTCTCCAGTGTTCACTAGTTTCCAGAAGTCTGGCTCCATCCCTTTCCCTTGTGCACGATCAACTTGCCGAGCAGCCACAGGCTCTTTAGGGAAGGTTAGGAGGAAGACTGGTAATGCAAACTGTTGGCTGTGCAGCAGGATTTTCTCAATGGGACTTTTCCTCCCTATCATTTAAGGGCCTCTGGGTCTAAGAACGAGCTCAAGTCTGGGAATTGGTTTAGGGTCCATGACCTTCTATTGACCTTCATCACATCTAGAGTTTTTCCATTCATGCAAATCAAGTAACCCTCTAGTAGCCTACCCATCTGTTTCGGTTTTCAAGGAATATCAGGATCACCTGGACAGTGCAATGTTCTGTTGGTCATACTATTCTGATTACTCCTTTGGCTCTGCTAACCCTTTCAGTAACCACACCCACCTTGTCTTTGGCAGTTAAATATCACCTCTTGCTCCCAGGTTCCATCATCCCCACTTAAGTCAGGGAGTCCAGTCTGATGATAGCAGTCCCCACTGTCACTCCTGGCCCATAGAGAAGAGCCACCATGGAGCTTTTCCAAGGATGTTGGGCCTCCCCCCACAAACGCATCTTGCTCAAGCTTGGTGAAGGGAGTACCCCCTGGGCCCTCTGGGGAGAACACAGTCAGGAGATGGGTGAGCTGGTGTCATATTATCATATCATCCGCTCTAGCATTCCCATCTCCTGAAGGCTTCAGATCCCTTCTTCCTCTGTCTCACTGAGGACATCCAAAATAGGTCATCCTGCCCCATCCCACTTGTCAGAAATGTCTGGCTAGGACTCATTACCTTTTTGTCTTCATGACAAATCAAAACCCCAGTAATACCAACATCAACATTTTGCTCCCAAACATCTCCCAGGCTGCTTCTCAAACCTTAAAATAGCTTTTTAAAAAATCTGTTAAACAAAGTACCCCTTGTTTTACAGAAATAGCAGATTATGAACCATGAAATGAACAATTGCATCAATACCAAAAGTTTAGGAGAGAAAAATGATTCAGGAAATCTTCGCATTCTCGAGATGATGTTTGCTGTGACCAGGAATTTATCAGCAGGGCATTGGCATGAATATCCCAGGCTGAGCTTCCCTGTCCCATTTCCTAGGATCACCCTCTTTCTTCAATCAGAGATGCAAAAGTGGGGGGGGGTGGTGAAGAATCTTGACCTTGTGGAGCCAAAAGTGTTCCAGGGCTCATAACTCTATTGCTGCTGGTTTGGGCCGTTAGCAGTCCTGAGATAAAACACAGAGGCTTTAAAGGGTGGTGGGTGTTAGCGGCACGCATAGAGACTTGCATCA
Organism: Phoca vitulina; assembly: GCF_004348235.1. Lineage (NCBI taxonomy): Eukaryota > Metazoa > Chordata > Mammalia > Carnivora > Phocidae > Phoca > Phoca vitulina. The sequence continues at coordinate 22,779,461 of NW_022589730.1, forward strand.
GGCTCCTCACTATATCCAGGAATGACTTTGTCTGCAAGCCCTTTTCTTGGATTTGGATGTTGTGACCAAAATAACATAGGCTGTCAAAGAATTCAATTCAGGAATCCTTTTACAATGTGGGCACATCATGTCACTCCTCCGTGAAACCCTGGATAGGCTTCAGCTTTCGCTGGGAATAAAGCACAAGGGTCCTTCCAGTGGGCACAGGCCCTAAGAGATAGGAGCCCCCTTTCCTCTCTGGCCCACCTCCTATTCCACTCCGTTGCTCACTGTGATACAGACACAGCAATTTCCTTGCTGTTCTTCAAACATGCTTGGGTCCTCCCGCTGGCCATTCCCTCTGCTTAGCATGTCCCTCTACCAGCTAGCCCTCTGACCTCCTTTAGTCTTTGATCAAATGTCACCTGAGAACTACCCCAACAACCCCATTTTCCATTGCAACCCCCATCTCCCTGTTCTGCCTTTTTTCCATGGTATGTGTTGCTTTCCGACATACTATATACTTCATTTATTTTGATATTGCCTGTCTCCCCCACTAGAATGAAAGCTCCATGAAGGCAGTCATGCCCAGCACTTTTGTCACTGCCAAGTCCCCTAGAAAAGCTTGGCACATGGTAGGTGATCAGTAAATATTTTGAGAGTGAATGAGTGAGACTGTGATGTGCTTGGCTCTGTGGTTAAGCCAATCACAGCTTAATAAATAGGATCCATAAAAGAGCTAGAGATGTGGCCAGTTTGCCTGCTTTTTCCTCTCCACCAGAGTGAAACAATCTCTCAGTGATCAATTCAATTAGTTAGAAATTGCCCAAGCCTGATAAGACATACAGACATAATAATTAGCATTTCTACAGCATTTCTTTTTTAAGTTCTTTAATTAAAAATACACATGGGTGGTTAAAGCAAAATGTTTCCACTCTACCTAAGCTTGCCATGTGTCTGTAATTTAAAAAGTGAATCTTGTGCCACTAACAATGGTCTTCATCATTTTGTTTGGAGAAGGAGGTCTCAAATAGAAGGGAAATCATAACTGTGATTCCTTTTACACTAGATTAATAATGACTTTACAAAAACAGCAGCCTGTGTTTAACTCCACAGAGATAGAGGATGTGAGAGGAAACCCTCAAACACCTAACAATAAATAGCATCAGTTCACGACAAGAGGAGGCCATTCTTATCAGGCCTCATCTGAGTATTATTCCTTTTGGCCAAATGAAAGCTTCAGCCAATGAATTGCTTGGTTATTACAGTGTATTCTTTAAAAAAAAAAAAAAAAAAAAAAAAAAAACCAAGGGAGAGGGGTGGGGGAGGGGCAGAGGGAGAGGGAGAAAGAGAGTCTCAAGCAGATTCCACACCCAGTGCAGAGCCTGACATGGGCTCAATCTCACAACCCTGAGATCATGACCTGAACAGAAATCAAGAGTCAGATGTTCAACCAACTGAGCCACCCAGGCGCCCCTATTATGGTTTATTCTGAATTCAGACAGCTATCTTATATCCTGGAAATTGATCACCAGCAAGATACATTCAGCAGTCAGGGCACTCCTGGTAAAATATTCATTCTTTTATTTGTCAAATATTAACTTAGGAACCTCATAGGCATGTTGAATGTACCAAATAGAACACTTGGAGATAATATTTCAACATATTGAGAGAGAGGGGCTTCAAGAAACCCTCCCAGATAACGTGTCCTTTGGACAAGCACTAAACGAAGTGAGGAAGAGGCCAAGCAGATTTAGGAGGGAGAACATTCCAAGGAGAGAACATGCCAAGTCTCTCAGGTGGAAATGAGTTTGACATGTCAGGACACAGAAGACTCTCTTTTTGGCCTTTCTCCTTTCTTGCCTTGGGTAGAATCCCAACCCCTCATCCTGGCTCAGAGGCCAACCTCCCCTTCTCAGGTAGATCCAAGGCCTTTCCAGCCCTTGGTTTGAATTAGACACCTCAGGGTAACTCTGCCCCAAAACTTCTGTTGCCAGGGTTCTAAGACTAGTTCTCCCAGGTAAACAAAGCCCCTTTGTCCACCCACGGACAGGAAGCTGCAGATTCTTGGCCTTTCCACACAGGTTTTCTGTTGCTGACAAACTCCATAATCAAGTAGAAGGACTGGCAAGACCCCACCTGTCCCTGGGCAGTCCTTCCTCCCACCCCACCCCACATTCCCACAGTGGAGCTCAAAACACGAAAGGTGAGGCAGAGCTGAGCTGCATGAAGGGCAGGCTGACAGTGTGCTCGTTCTGCCCCATTTCTCACAGGCCTGACACATGTCATCATCATGAGTGAGCTGGACTCCCCACCTCCACTCAGACCCTCCAGGGAGGGAGGGGAGTCAGCAATGAGAAGGATGAGAGAACCACCTCCCCCAGAGCCAGGCTGGGGTTACAGTTAGGGTCATGCAGTCCAGATCAGACCCTAGTGCTGGAGGGAAATCACAATGGGTAGGGGAAGAAAGAAACCCAGCCATGGGTTCAAAGCTCCTCCAGCCTAAGAGTATGGGTGCTACAAACAGTGTACAAGGCTGCAGTCACGGCTGGAATGTGCCCAGGTGTATGGACGTATTAATGTTTTCACTCTTGTTTTCCATTTGTCTCAGCCTCCTTTCTAGCAGTTCCCAGTTCCATGCTTAGAGGCAAGATGGGCCATTTATTTGAACAGAAATACACAGAGAGTGAATTTCAAGGATGCTAGAAAGACAAAGTGAGCCAAGGTATCACTGAGTTTTCTAGTGCCGGCTTGCTGCCATATTTTTCTACTGTGATGTCATTGTGTGAGGTGGCTTCTGCACATCACCTCATGTAACTGCTGTCTCAACAACGTGAGATGGGCCTACTGTCCCCGCACTGCAGATGTCCCCTTTCTGAGGCTCAGAAAGGTAGAGACACCTGCCCAGGCTCACACAGCTAGAAAAGAGCCAGAGTTGAACAGAAATATACATGGTTCTAGAGTCCAAGGACACTGCTCCTCTTACAACTCTATGCAGAGACATTTGGAAGGGGAGTAACTATATGATGAATACTTATGGATACATTAAATTTTCTAATGCACCTTGTTAGAATGAGAAAACAGGGTATCAGGATTCCATTAAGTTTCTGGTAGGAGGAGGAGCAACAGGGGGGTAAGGTGTAGAAAAGATGCAAACCCAAAAGAGAGCGTTGTTTGTTTATTCCAGGTGGCCTGAGCTGGCTTTTCTTCCCAGGCATAAGGGGAGAGACGCCTGCATTAGTCATCAACTCCCCATAGTCCAGCTTCCTATCCTGCCTGGCAAGAGGCTCTTCTGATACATAAACAAAGTAGCAAGCTACCCAAGCAGTGTGGAAGGGAGGGAGCCAAGAGGCCTGCCATTGAAAATCTCCCCACTCCCCAGCCTGACATTTCCCCTCATTTCACAAATACAGACAGAGAGGCACAGAGAGTGGACAAAACTGGCCAAGAAGACATCACCAGTCAGGCAGAATCAGGATGGGAAAGAAATGAGCAGCTCACCCACAGTTTGTGTTCATTCATTCATTCATTCATTCAGATTCATTACAACAGCAAAGTCCTTGCCCTCATGGAACTGATGTTAAAGTGAAGAAGGTAGACCAGATGTCCATAGATAGATGAATGGATAAAGAAGATGTGATACACACACACACACACACACACACACACACACACACACACACACACACACAATGGAATATTACTCAGCCATCAAAAAGAATGAAATCTTGCCAGTTGCAATGACAGGGATGGAACTAAAGGGTATTATGATAAGCGAAATAAATCAGTCAGAGAAAAACAAATACCATATGATTTCACTCATATGTGGAATTTAAGAAACAAGAAGATGAACATAGGGGAAAGGAAGGAAAGATAAGATAAAAACAGAGAGGGAGGCAAACCATAACTTAACTCTAGGAAACAAACTGAGGGTTGCTGGAGGGGAGGGGATGGGGGATGGGGTAACTGGGTGATGGGCATGAAGGAGGGCTCTTGATGTAATAAGAACTGGGTGTTGTATGCAACTGATGAGTCACTAAATTCTATCCCTGAAACTAATAATACACTGTACGTTAACTAAACTGAATTTAAACAAAAAAAAAATTTTTTTAAAAGAAGGTAGACCATAAATAATAAATATTCAACACAGTGTAAAGAGAGAATACAAAGGAGTTGGGGAGTGGCCTCCAGGGGATGCCTTTGAGCAGAAACCTGAATGAAGTGAGACGTACATACAAGGTTATGGGGACCAGAATACCTGGATGGGAGTGAATGAGGGATAGCAGGGTAGAAATTATGTTGAGAGGGAACTCCTGCTGTAACATAAAACCTTCTGTGCGAGGAATAGGACTTTGGATTGATTTTAATAGTGATGCAAAGCTGTGGGAGAGCTGAAAAGAAAGGAACATCATGATCTCCCTTATGTTAAAAAAACAAAAAAAACAAAAAAACACCTCACTCTTGCTACCGTGTAGAGAAGAACCTGCAACCTGGAGAGCAGGACAGGTGGAAGATGCGGATGGCATGAGCTAGAGCAAGAGGGGCAGGCATGAGAAGTGTGAGAAGGTGTTGGGGCCAGCAATTGTTGCCAAGGTGGAGGGAAAGTGATCTGCTGATGCACTGCATATGGAGCGTATGAGAAAGATGTGATTCAAGGATGAATGCCTAGTTTTCATCCTGAGTATGTACTCAAATTGTGACACCACTGACCAAATCACGTACATGTCAGAATCTGTGTCAAGTTCAGCCTTGTATCTCTAGCCCCCAGAACAGTGGTCGAAGGGGCTTACTAAATTTAAATGATCAGATGAATGCAGTGATTAACACATGCACATATGCACGAATGCCAACACTCAACTACCCTACTTCCCTTTGGCTTTGGCTATAGTTTTTCAATTATTTTAGCTTTTTTCAGATAAAATCTTGATTGGAATACCATTATGTAAAACAGATAAATTGCACAGTTTTCTTAATGGACATTTACAATTTAAGTTCAATTATAACATTTACTTATGATAAAGTCAATCAAGGAGGCCAAATGGTTCTGATAAATACAGACATTTGAAATCAGATGTTACGGATAACAGCTGCAAGTTTTTATACGCTCTAACTTCCAATTTGTTTCTGTTTTGTTTGGTTGCACCTTATGAAGAAGTGCTTACAACTGACAAAAGTTTTCAAAAATGTGTTGTGTGCCAGTTAGTAATGCCTTTGGCTGCATGTGAGGAAAGAGTTAAATGTCAGAGGCTTACCCATAAGGATATTTATTGTTGATTAACAAAAGCTAGGATTATAGAGAAGTGTACCAGTTAGATACAGTGGCTTACAAGATCTGAACAAATACCCCAAAGGAAGGCAACACAGAACTAGTTCAATGGTTCAACAGTGTCATAAGGACCCAAATCTTTCCATCCTTCCATTCTGCTATCCCTAGGCTGACATTTCACCCCAGGAGGTCACTTCATAGTCATGAGCCATCAAAAAGCCACCAAAAAACTGGAGAAAACGTTGGTGAGGACAGAAAGAGACCGTCTCCTTGTGACCCTCTCCCTATGTCAGGGAAACATCTTTTCCAGATGCCGCCTACAGAGTTCTCTCGTGTCCAGTTGACCAGATCTGGGCTGCATCCCCAGTGTTAGACTGTCACTAAGCCACAGGACTTTCTGCCTAATAGCTGAACAAGACCAAGGAATAATTTTAAGAAACCTTTCAATAACCAATCTAGAAGCTTGAAAGACAAGTGGCAGAAATATTTTGCATAAAGTGGAATAAATAAACATACATATGTAAAACTGAACCATCCCCTGCTGTTCTCAGTGGCAAAAGGCAATTTTGATCAGATCCATCCTGAAGATTTCAGAAAGTGTATATAAATTGACACAAAGAAAAACATGTGAAATATTACATTTTCCTAGTTATCAGTGTCCTATTCACTGTGGGCTCGGCTTCCCAGAATCTCTCTTCTCTCCCATCAACCCTCTTGAAGAACTTCATCTTCCCCTGACTCCTCTCTGCCATCTTTCCTCATCCTAGTCCCTGTGATCACCAGTCCAACTTTCTGATTTCTCCATTTGCACCTCCTCTCACTATGCTGATGAGTGCAGTCATGCAGACAAACTTATTTCCCTAAAAATGAAGAAGGGAAAAAGCCACAGTACCACACTTCAATATTTTCACCTCTGTCATATAATAATATTGAACAACAATTCTCATTTCCTCTCATACATAATAGAATCAGATCAGAAGTGCCTCAAATTTACAATAAGGGCAAAAAAAGTTACTTATCATTCAACATTACAAATCTGTAGCGTAAGTTAACTTGTTATTCCACTAATGACTCAGCAACATGACATGAACAGGCTCTGAGCATCTACTTCAGAATGATCCATGTATACTTTAGGGCAGAACTCAATTTTGTATAATTTTCCATGATTAGTTAGATGCAAGCCTGAATTTTTTATAAAACCAATAGCATTTTTTTTCCAAGTTAAAACATATGCTCAAAGATGGTAGGAAAAGCTTTATTCTGAGGGCTACATTCCCTATATACACAGACACACACACACAAAATAAACCTAACAACACAAAAATCTCTAGTGTTAAATGGAAAATGGGAAATATTTGGTGTGGGTCTTTTTCCTTAGCTTATAGTTTTTAAATGAGCTAACAATGCATTACTTTAAAAAAAAAAAAAACCTCAGTTCATCCCATGGTAAGGTAAACATAAGTTGTGAGAAAATAGTTTTTCACGTTATTTTTCCAGAGACCCCTACAAACATATAAATGGATTAATGAAGAGAAGTGTCATGTTAACATGTTAGCAAGAAAGACAGGTCTCCCAATAAATTCCTAACCCTGCCTGTGTACAATGGTTAGAAGGAACCCAAGCAATTCAGTCTATGAACTCCGTGCAGCCATCCCCTCTATGATAGGCATATTGACCCCCTCCCAGTGGAGGAATTTTAAAAATGTAGAAATTCAGCAAAAAGGACACTTTGCTTGGAATGGAAAGACCATGACTCAAGCCAGTGGAAGACACCATTTCCTACCGTGCCCAGGCTGGAGGACTGACACTCAGTTTCCGGTAGTGCTATTTTGTTAATTGTCAGTTTTAGCAGTGAGACTCAAGCTTGAGCTTTCACAGGCAACACTTCCTAGCAGATCTGAACGTTTTATTTTCATGGTATTTATTTTACGGTTGTATTCCTTTTTGGCAAGTGTTAACTAGTTTTCCATTTATACGAGTGATTAAAAGTTTACTTTGAAAAAAAAATTGAAAAAGTTATTTTCTGGGATTATGGTTGTATACCTTGAGGGCAAGGACTGAGTCTCTCCTCCTCCTCCAACATGGATGAGATAAGCTGCTAATAATGATCATGCCAATAACATGGCAATGATTGAATAACATAAGAATCTCATTATCAGTTCAATTTTCAGCATCAGAAGTTCAAATTATGGAGCATCATCTCTGATGACATTGAAACCCAAAAGACTACCTATGATTTCCAACCAATCAAAACTGGAATTCTTTGCCTTTGAGACTCTTCAGAAATTCTTTATGTACTTTTGAATTGAAATAATGACTTCATTTCAAAATAAAGGAGCTTTGGATTTTGAGGTTGGCTTGCTTCTACTGATTTTGGGATTTTTCACCCAAGGCAGGAAAACTAGTCTGGCCTTAATCACTGCACCAAAGAAATTAACCAACACCACAGCCACTGTCCCACCACACTCTTTGGTATAGACGACTGATAGGAGATGTTCTTTGCAATGGCAGCCTCACATCCCAACCTGTCTGCATCCCTTAAGCTGGCCCCCACCCCCACCACCCCATGCAAGAGCTCGACTGTCTGGTCCTGCCTTGCTTTCAGCCTTCTTATCTGAGTTACTCGACCTTTCTTGTAAGCTTAGGCCTTACTCAAGTCTCTAAAGCCCAGTGGTTCTTCAAGCAGGGGAAATGTATGATTATGGACTTTTCTCCCAAAATCTACAGTTGGTTTTGCTTCTCCTGCTCCCAACATTCTATTCTATTCATCTGCAGTTACCTGAGTCATGAGTAACCGTATCCTAAGACACAGCAATATCAAGCTCATCCAATTTTTTCATACTTTATAAAAGTGCATGCTCCCCCTTTAGAATCATACATTGTGATGACTAAAACTCATCAATAAATTGTGCCTTAATCTCATGGTTCTCAATATAATACCTTGTTTATTTAAATTTCTTACTATGAGTTCTTAGCACAGCAAAGAGCTGCTAAAATGCAATATACTTTTAACAGGTAGCATGCTTTAGGAAGCAAATAAGAGAAAACCTAACTCAAATGATTTGAACAACGAACAAAATTTTTTTAATCTCGTAACTAGAAGACTGGGGATATATTAGGACATTGTTTTTAGCTCCCTCATTTCTTTGAGGACTCAGACTTATTTCTTCTCTTCACTCTGCTTAATTTAGCAAGTCAGCCGTAGCTTTCCTCGTGGTCATCTGATAGCTGCAACAGTTTCAAGTACCACAGACGCGCAGAACAACATTCAGCAGTAACAGCGTCAGGAGAGAAACTGTTACCTTGCCCCTAATTCCTAGTCTCTTTTTATCAGCCAGAAAAACTTTCACAAGAACTCCAAAGTTACCCCCGATCACCTATCAATGTCTGTAATTGTGCCACATTCCCACATCTCAACCAATCATTCACGGAAAGGAAATGAGACCACCTCGTTACTTTACAGCAAATCTTTATTTGCTCTAGGCTGAGATTGTAGCATACCCTTCCTTTCCAAAAACAAACAAACACAAACAAAAAAACCCCAGAAGAATGTGAAGCATTAAAAAATAGCAAAGGGGCACATGGGTGGCTCAATTGGTTAAGCGACTGCCTTCAGCTCAGGTCATGATCCCGGGGTCCTGGGATTGAGTCCCACGTCAGGCTCCCTGCTTTGCAGGGAGCCTGCTTCTCCCTCTGCTTCTGCCTGCCACTCCCCTTGCTTGTGCTCTCTCTACCAAATAAATAAATAAAATCTTTAAAAAATGAAATAAAATAAAAAATAGCAAAGAAGAAAAGAGAGAAAGGGAGATATTTGGGGCAGTCAAGTATGCTAAAAGGGATACTGGAGACCAAAATGTAAATAAAAGCACGTTCATCAATTACTATATCTTCAAAACCACTATTTAATACGGTCAGATTTACCACTCAGAACTACCTTCATGGTAAGGGCAGAAATAGCAATAGAGCCACAAGAAACTCATATACTGCTATTGATAAGATAGTGGTAAAATTTTTATTGTGTAACATAAACACTTCTGTAATTTAGGGTACATTACCTGAAAGGTTTCTGAAATCTGAGTGATTTTTTCCTCACCTAATATAATATCAAGTTACCATCTAGGACACTAGATGAAGTTTATCTCCATAGTACAGAGGTTCATAAATGCATTGGTATTATCTAAAGATAACAACAAATAAATAAATACTCACTACATGATTTCAGTACTTACTTATTTCACAGTTACAGTAATTAAAACAGTAATTTATGAACATAAGAGTAAAGAGAACAGTGGAACTGAATAAAAAGTCCTAAAATAGGGGCGCCTAGATGGCTCAGTCGTTGGGCGTCTGCCTTTGGCTCAGGTCATGATCCCAGGGTCCTGGGATAGAGCCCCGCATGGGCTCTCTGCTCGGCGGGAAGCCTGCTTCTCCCTCTCCCACTCCCCCTGCTTGTGTTCCCTCTCTTGCGTCTCTCTGTCAAATAAATAAATAAAATCTTTTTAAAAAAAAAGTCCTAAAATAAATGTTCACTACATAAATGACTGGTTGATTTTCAGCAGATGATGGCAAAGTAATCAAATAGAGAAAGAAAAGTTCTGTTTTGTTTTGTTTTTCAACAAATTGAGCTGGAACTGATAAACCATGGGGGAAAAAGAAGAAACTTGATCCCCAACTCATACTACACATAAAAATTAATTTGATGTAGATCAAACACACAAACATAAAAGAAAAAACAGAGCTTTTAAAAGAGCTTTTTAACAGAGCTTTTCCCCTTTATGACCTGGGGATAAGAAAAGATTTCTTAGACAGTACACATATTTCAAGAAAAATTTGTGCAAAAATGTTCACTACAATTTTATTCATAAATAACTCCAAACTGGAAAAAAAAACCCAAATATCTAAAAACAGGGAAATAGAAAAAGAAACAGTGGTATATTAATAAAATAAAAAATTAACTACTGGTACATTCAATGATTTGGACAAATATCAAAAACATGATATTAAATGAAGAAGCCAGACACAAGAGTATACATGCTACATTATTCTATTTATAACATGTTCAAAGACAAGCACAACTAACCTAATGGGCTGTAATTAAGAATAGTTGGCTTCCTCTGGGAATAAGACATAGGCTATTGACTGGAAAGAAGCATAAGAAACTTGAAGTAGTGATGAAAATGTTCTATTTTATAGGGTTATAATTATTTTAATGTATACATGTATCAAAATTTATTGAATTGTATGCTTAATATCTATGCATTTTTGTTTATAAATTATTCCTTAATAAAAACAATATTAAATGCTTGAATACATGAGTACTGAATTATAAATTGCATTTTTATTTTTCCTATATTTAGGATTTCTGAAATTGTGATGGGTCTTTTAATTATGAACTATAGAAATTTTCCAGCCATCTGGCATTGAATTCTTTAAATTGACTTTGATATTGGGGTGCCTGAGTGGCTCAGTTGGTTAAGCATTCAACTCTTGTTTTTTCAGCTAAGGTCACGATCTCACATTCTCAGGTATTTATAAAATAAATACCCCCATATAACTACTTCTAAGATCAAGATGTAAAACATCACCAACACCATGGAAGTTTCCCACTGCCCCCTTATTTCTGTGTAGTACTGCCCTGGAGGAATACACCATAGTTGATTCTATTACCAATTTCTGGGTATTATAAATAAAGCTGCCAAGAACATCCTGGTACATTTTTGGTGCAAATATGCATCTATTTATGGGCCATAAGGTAGGCATAGGGGCAGCTTTCCTAGGTATTGCCAAAATGATTGTGCAAATTTCCATTCCCATGAGCAGTGTATAAGAATTCCAGTTGTCCTATAAAGAAGATGTGGTATATATATACAATGGAATATTATGCAGCCATCAAAAGGAATGAGATCTTGCCATTCGTAACGACGTGGATAGAACTGGAGGGTGTTATGCTGAGTGAAATAAGTCAATCAGAGAAAGACATGTATCATATGACCTCACTGATATGAGGAATTCTTAATCTCAGGAAACAAACTGAGGGTTGCTGGAGTGGGGGGTGGGGTGGGAGGGATGGGGTGACTGGGTGATGGACACTGGGGAGGGTATGTGCTATGGTGGGCGCTGTGAATTGTGCAAGACTGTTGAATCACAGATCTGTACCTCTGAAACAAATAATGCAATATATGTTAAGAAAAAAAAAAAGAAGAAGATAGTAGGAGGGGAAGAATGAAGGGGGGGGAATCGGAGGGGGAGACGAACCATGAGAGACGATGGACTCTGAAAAACAAACTGAGGGTTCCAGAGGGGAGGGGGGTGGGAGGATGGGTTAGCCTGGTGATGGGTATTAAAGAGGGCACGTTCTGCATGGAGCACTGGGTGTTATGCACAAACAATGAATCATGGAACACTATATCTAAAACTAATGATGTAATGTATGGTGATTAACATAACAATGAAAAAGATATTAAAAAAAAAAGAATTCCAGGTGGCCTACATCCTTGCCAGAACTTGGTATTGCCAGATTTGTTTTTGGTTTTTGTTTGTTTGTTTGTTTGGTTGGTTGGTTGGTTTTCATTGTGTGTATGTGTGTGGATGGGGGTGTTTCTTGTTTTTCTATCTTCTGTTTTTTGTTTGTTTTATATTCTGTTGGTATCTCATTATGGTTTTAACCTGCAGTAAATTTTAACTTAAACTTGGATTATTAATTATTGCTTAAAATGTCTTCAAAAAGATTATATGATGAAGTAATTATATGTTAGCGAGCAAAGAAACAGATCAGCAGGGAATGTGGAGATGTCGCAATTCAACAATTTCTTGTAAAGCAACAACCCAACAACTAAGTGCCATAAATGACCTATGAAAGAGTTGACGAAGCTGCACCTGCCACTGAAACACACAAGGAGGGAAAAGAAATTAGGAAAAGATTGCTTGTCACAATGCCAGATCATACAATTACAAGTAGTAGAATTAGTCAAGTCTTCAAGGTAACCCCATGAAAAAGGTCACTATCTCTACTTTATAGATGAGGAAGTTGGGTAATTAGCAAAACCAGAATTCAAATTCAGGTGGGTCCAATTCTAATATCTGTGTTCCTCCCACATAAGTCAAGCAGAATATAAAAGAAACAAAAAAATCATGCCCCTTGCTCATATTAATCATCATAATCTGTAATTTTCAAACTCATTATCTCAGTAGAATACCCTCCAATACTCTGTGTATCCAAGCAAGGCAGAGATAAATCCCCCACTTTGCTGTGAGAAAATTGAAAGGTTGACCGATCCCCATGATCACAGACTTGGTTTGAGAAACAGAGCCTGGGCCGGGATTGGAATCCCCTGCTCCCCAAGAACAAGTCATTATGCTTCACCATCATAGGAGAAATCAGCCAAACGCACCCATTTTTTTATCATCTGTGTCTCCCATCAAGCCTGAGCTACAGACAGAGTGGGTGGGTGGGATGCATGAATGTCTTGGTCTCCTCCCCACCCCATCCTACATACAGCTAGCGTAAGATACTCTGGAAAAGAACATTCACTGTCAGGATTTTGTGTTTTAATTGTTTACTCCTCCCCTGAATTTATAAATATACAAAAGGACATTGCTTACCCATCCACCATCCAAAAAAGAATCATCAAGGATAGGAAATTCTACTTAATGAGGGACTGAAGAAATATTTCAGAGGTGACAGTCTTCTAGGAGAACATAAACCAGGCTGTTGGTTAGGTCTAGAGATTAAAATGTCCAGCAACCCAGTAGAAACTACCTTGCAGGGGCACCTGGATGGATAGGTCGGTTAGGCGTCAGACTCAGTTTTGGCTCAGGTCACGATCTCCTCATCGTGAGATCGAGCCCCTCATTGGGCTCCGCGTTCAGCAAGGAGTTTGCTTCAGATTCTCTCTCCCTCTGCCTCCCGCTCACTCTCTCTCTCAAATACATAAAATCTTAAAAGAAAAGAAAAGAAAAAGAGTGGCGCCTGGGTGGCTCAGTCGTTAAGCATCCACCTTCGGCTCAGATCATGGTCCCACGGTCCCGGGATTGAGCCCTGCATCGGGCTCCCTGCTCCTCAGGAAGCCTGCTTCTCCATCTCCCACTCCCCCTGCTTGTGTTCCATCTCTCGCTGTGTCTCTCTCTGTCAAATAAATGAATAAAATCTTAAAAATATATATATATATAGAAAAGAAAAAGAAACTACCTTGCACTGAAAGAACATCTCCATTTAGAGCTGAGACTTTCTTTCAACTATATCACTCATGATAAGGATAAAGACTTCCCAGTCCATTGACTAACAAATATAAGCATTTAGGTGGCCTAATTATGCCTGAATTGGCAAATCACCCCTTCAAGAAAGCTAATGCTTTTTGCCAACACAGCAACAATCCAACTGCTCCTTTGTCTTCATAATGATTGGATTAACAAGGCAGGAAACACCTTTAAAATCAAGTTTGTGTACATCTTGATTCATTTTAACTATCTGAAGTAGAAACCCTTTTTCCAACCAAGGGAGGAAAAGTCTCAGCAATTTGAACATGCATGTTTTAAAAAAAAATGATATCCAAAGATTTATTTTCGATGAAGGATGATAATCTCCACAAGTAAATAAATAAGTCTCCAAGCTACAAGCAAGACTAGAAAAATGAACAATGAGGTTCTAGCTGGGTGCTTGTCTAACATTAACCAGTGGTCCCCTGCTGGTGGGTAAATCCTCCCTGACCAGCACGGCGCTGATTTAGAAATGGCACCTAAATCAGCCCGCTGGTGTCCAATGGGGTGAGGGAAGGGAATCAAGGTCTCAATCTTAATGGAAGGGTAAACAGAGGCATCAAAAAAGTACTTTTAAAGGTTAAAGTTACTAAAAAACTAATAAATATTATAGAACTTAGAGAAAATTGTGAGACTGTTGAATTTCCTTCAGTGTCTGCAACTTTCTTTCTCTTTAAAATAGACTCTGGGAAGAATCATTTTTTTAAAATGAAGAATTCTTCCATGTATGAATAGCTTTTCTCTCATTTTTCATTTTTCATACGTTCAGATTTTCAAGTACTGACTTTAACACTAGGCAGTAGTTCAGAAAATGGAGGGGAAAATCATTATATGGAAGCGAGGGGGCCAATAAAAGTCAAGGAGACTTGCATCAAATTATTTGGAAGCACTTTCTTTGACAATTCTCTTTTCAGTGGGTCACAGACAATATTCTCTCCACTGAGAGGAGTAGAAGTTTCCTGTTGGAAAACAGTGAAATACAGAATGGCTTCCCAAAAAAATGTAGATCTTCATTGAGCCCCTAAGGGTATTGGGTTTAATGGACATTCCTACCCTTCTAAAATAATTAGTTCACTCTTTTATGATGACATTCATAAAGCTGAAAGAAGTTTGGTGGACATTAATGTCATAAGATGCTCCTCAAAAAAACAAAAAAATCATTTTCAAATAAATTTGGGGACAGCTTCCTTTTAATTCCCTTATTAGAGGATCAAAAGCATATCTTTATAGTAGAGATTAGTAGTAAAAAGAAAAAAAACCAAAAAACAAAAAAGCTGTTAACCTTGTTTCATGCACCATTTCCCACTTAGCCATGGAAGCCTTTGTTCTTGTAATACCTTACAACTCTTCAAGTGTAACACTCCCTGGAAAATGTTGTTCTAGTAGGAAAATGTTGAAATTCTCTTAACTTCCTCATTTACTTGATGGGGAAACAAACACACCACCTTGGGCACAGGCATGAGAAGGGAGTTTTTCAAGTTGATCCATCAATTAGGACAAGGGATCTGATCTAACTTCCAGCCAAGGTCTCTCTCCTCTAATGGATCCTGAGGACCCCACTTACTCACAAAGCCTACCCAGCTTTTTGTTATTGGTAAATGGTATCATGGAAGAAAATAGGGCAATGTTTTCTCCTCTGGGAGGGGTACATGTCACAAAGCTAATTTGCTGATTTATCTTCCAATATGTACATCTCCTCTGGAAAGATATGCCCTGGTCCCATTCCAGTGTCATCACAGGTTGTCAGTAAATGGGAATAAACGACAGATGTCTTGCTGTCCTGGCCTTCAGTGTCACAGGAGGTGACCTCTAGAAGTTGATACCTAACCCAAGAGCCAACCCAGATGTACAAACGTTTGGATGAGAGAACAGACTGGACTGTCCGGCTTGCTTGAAAGGAACCCTAAGTACCTAATGACTCCATAGGTCCCCCCCAATTCACATGGCGAAGCATCATGCCTAATCAGATACTATCCAAGTCAAGGCTTATGCAAAACCCAAAGGACATACCCTAGCTAAGAAGTTGTGTTCAACCGAAATTAAATTGATGGACTAAATACAACTAAGTATTTTTTCTTAAGTTTAAACTAAATTAAACATAATACCTTTTCAAAATCCAAAGTAAAATGAATTGTCTGGGTTTTGAGTATGTGAGAAAAGAAGGGGGTTCCTGTGACTCTATAATCCAGCTCCATCATTTCACAGATAAAGTTAAGACGCAGATAAGATGATCACACAGCTAGTTAGGAAGGCATGACACAACCAATGGACTTAGAGCCCAGAATTCTTTTTCCCTCTAAACACCGCCCCGTAAGAGTCATTGAGAGTGAAAATACACCCTCACAACAGGAACCATGTTAGTAATCTTGCTTTTAATATGTTACTGTCCCTTTAAAAATTTTAACTTTTATTTTTAATTGTAGCTGACATACAATTCTATATGAGTTTCAGGTCCACCACATAATGACTAGACAATTACATACATTACAAAATGCTCACCAAACGTATAGTTTCCATCTGCCACCTTATAAAGTTACCACAATATTATTGACTATATCCCCTATGCTGTACTTTTCATCCCCAGGACTTATTTATAACTGGAAGTTTGTACCTCTTAATCCCCTTCCCCTATTTTGTTGTCTTTCTTTGTTCCCTTTTTTTTCTTGATTCCTAGTATGTTCACTTTCTCTTGGAACTAAACTTTCAGAAGTTCAAAATTAGTGAATATTTTTGAGAGAATCCCTAAATTTGAAAACAAAAACTTTTAGAGACTCACAGAATTGGTAAAAATGATGTTTAAAAATAGAATGTTGTGTTTGCCAAGAAGTTAAAAAATGGTGTACAAGTAATTTTCTGTTTATATTCAAGTTATTGCAGAATTCAAGTATTAACTGAGGCTATGGTGGTTTCTCCTCAGGCACCAGAGGAGAGAAGTTTCCTGGTGCAGGCCCAGAAAAGTGTGAATATCCCTCCCATTATCACCTTCTTTTCTCCAGTCTGCCTTTAGACCCCATGCATTCATCATAGACCTCAGCCAACAGGAAGCTTAGCTCTGTTCCTTGCTCATGCCCAATCCCACCCACCCAGTCTATACTCTATGGATTGAGTCCTGGTTGTGGTTGGCCAGGAAATGAATGGGACTGGATCCTGACTGCAAATTCTGAACAAACACAGCACCCCTGATATCATCTGGGGTCTCTGCAGAAATACCTTACCCCATCAGTGTTTTTAAAGACAGAATTCTTGTCCCATTTCCAGATGACTGAGGTCCTCCCTTCTTTCCCACCGGGAACTGAATAGACAGTGATGAGATTTTGCCAATAGGATTTAAGGCTCCTGATACTTTTATGGGCTGGGCATCTTGGGGTCTGTGCTCTGGAGTGTCTGGGACTCTCACTATTCGTGTTTTCCTCTGCATGTCCCGATGGGAGTCCAAGCTGTGGGTCTCCCAGAGCAGATCCAGCCTTAAATAGTTAGAGGAAATTCTCAGCATAAAAATCATGTTCTATTGAAATCTACGAGACCTGGAAAATATTTTGATGGGCTGGGATCTAAATAAAAGCAATGTGTTGCTAGAAATCCTATTCCCAGGTTGAGATGCTGGAGAGAAATCAGAATTCACGTCTTCCTCACCCTCTGTCATGAATGCAAAAGGGATAAAGCTGCTTTCTGAACCTACTAAGGGAAAGAAAGAAGTCTTAGAGCTACATCAATAATATTTTGAGGGGCTCATGCAATTTTATGTTTGGGATGTGACTGTAGATGAAAGGCATCAGGATAACTTGTGATGACCACATCAAGAAGGCAGCAGTCAGGTTAATGGCCTTCAGTCACTGTCCTTTCTTCCTTCAAACCCACCATAAAGAAAGGATAAAATACATTAATTCGCACCGGGGAGTAAGTGATTGTTAAGACTTACTAACCCTCTCCAAAGTATCCAGGGTATTTGTTCATTATTACTGCTAGTACTGGTCTCTGTGGGTAGCACTTTTGATTTAACTAAACTTTAAGCCAAACTTGGAACCAAACAGAGCTGAGATCCAGTCCAGTTTTGTAATTTACTTTTTGTGCAGAACTGAGGAATGAGAAGGATAAATTATATTTTTACAATTATATTCAAAAAGAGCATTTACCCACCAAAATATCTGTCAGATTGAACAACTGTGGAATCATAGGCTGATCAATCACAGCCTGGGGGGGGGGGGGGGGGGGGGCGGCTAGGCTATAAAATGTATCATGAGTTATGACAACGGTATGATTTAAAATAGAGAAAATCATTTTTAATTCTTTTAGAATAATTTTATTACTCACAGATTCTAATGTTTGGATCTCCAGATAAAGTCTCTTCCACAGTAGCTCTGGGTGTTTGGGTAATATTTTTGTTTTTTATTTTTATTTTAGCATAAAACTGTTGGGCCTCTTTTAGGTTCTTAGAGAGTCCCTGTATACAGGGAGTGTGGCATTGGAAAGTTGAGGTCATTCATTGTTTCAGTCTCAACAGATTTGCTATAAATAGGGAACGGGGCCTGCTCCTTAGATATACAACTTCCAAGTGGCCACAAAGCCCTAAACAAATGACATTAGGGTGGGAGACTCTGCTTCCTTAACTCTGAGGCATCAAAGGGCCCAGGCAGCAGAACCCACACTATTAGACCCGGGGCCATTCGATGGATCCATGAATACGGAGGCAAGATGGCACTGAGGAGGAAGACAGCCTTGGAGCTTAGATGGTGGTGAACTCTGTTGCCTAGGTGAGGACTGGAGAGGTTAAAGAACCCGGGAGCCTGAAAGTGAGCTGCAAGGAGCAATTTCAGAAACCTGCATTTTGCAAACCTGTCTTCTTCTTTCGAATATTTCCCCTGTGTGTCCCTGTTTATTTAATTTGTGAATGAATGGTCCATTTTGAAAACTGACTTGCCTCCGTTGTGATAAAAGGAACAAAAAGGATGACACTTATCTCTGACTACAATTTGAAGTGATGTTGCCCACTTTTTGGAGGCCAGCAAGAGAAAGGAAACAGTAACAGATCCAAGAGCCTCCCAAAGGGAAGTTCAAAACTCAGGACAAACAGAGCTGGGAGAGAGATTTCATCTCCGAAATGCCCTTGGCTAAGGATCACCAAAACTAGGTAGAATCTGGGTATGAGGCCTGGCCCCTAGAGATTGGCACTTGAGCTGTACCATTCTTTGCAGGTAAAAATGGAGATATTTCTGTGGGAGGATCCCTATCAAACTCACTTGGAGACCTTACCTATTCTGAGCCAGAGAGACTTCTCCAACCAGGAAAGGAAGGACCTGGGCTCTCTGACCTATTGATTGCCTGTATCCTAGAAACAAATTAGTACAACAGAATACTGGATAAGACCTCTGGTTGGTATGAATCTGATTTGACTGCCCCATCCTGTGTGTCAGCTCACAGGCCCTGGGCATTACTGGGCCCCCATAACGTGCAAAGTTTGGGATTCATTTTGGCTAGATCCTGAGGGCAGAGGCCTAGGCTGACATCTGGGCCATCCTGAGAGATGTAGATTCTAGAACTGAGGGGGAACATGATAAAGGGTACATTTTAGGATGATGAATCTAAGAGTTTTCCTCCAATGGAGAATTATTTCTTCCATCTGTTCTTTCAAAGGAAGCTGGAAAATCACTATCACTCTTAGACACTAAGTCAGCTTCTGCCATGACCTGTGCAGGGGACTTTTTCAGTCGCCACCAATAGGAATGCACTAAGTGTCATCACCAGAGACAGCTGGTGTTTGGGAGAAGAGCACTGGAATGGAAGACCTAAAGTAGTAAAAATAAGGGACAAGTTGACCATTTTCCCCCAGGGAAATCTCTACACACATGAACTCCAAAATTCCAAATCGCAGTAACTTTTTAAATTGAGTTTTAAAGTACCTCCCACCCACAGCAGAAAAAGCCTGCAAATATGTTCCCTCTCTCAATCTTTCCAGCTCACCTTACTGCCTCTCCAGCTTAATGATATTTCTGAATCAAAATCTGAGGTTTCTTGTGCTGAATCAAACATCACTTACAAAGGACTTGCAGGATGAATCTCCACATCATGCCCCAATTAATCATCCCTGCCCCACCAGCGCACATTCATTCTAGTCTTGACAAGCTATTTTTCTCCTCTTCAAATAATCTCAATCAGATCATGGCCCACCAGTGACATTTTTAGGGTCCAGGGAGAAAGGAGAAACCTCGAAGGAAACTCAAAGGCTGGTACAGAAGTAGGAGTTCTCCTGGGGTGATATGAAAGAAAAGAGAAATCTACACAGATTTAAATTCCCAAAGAAATCTAGCGAAGGCTGATGAATATCTTCTGTTTAGACAAATCTCTTCCGCAATGAATTGAAAAATCCATTTTCTTTAACTCGATCCCAATAGGGAGACACCACGGAGGCTACTTTCAACAGATAGAAATACTCCACTTGCCTCGAGGATATCCTACAGCACAGACAGCTACTGTTTCTCATGTGTCTTGTTAATGTTTTCTGTACACTAAAGTCCTGTGCAATTACGTGGTATATTTCCTTCTAGAAGCTTAAGGCCCTTTATAAAGAGCTTAATGCTTTAGAAAGTGATTTCCTGGCCTCTTCCATGAAGTTCAGGTATTGAAAGAGCCGTCAGGATCTAAACTGGCCTGTTCTTATTCTCTCCTGGATCAGACATCTCTTGTGCCACAATCTTTTGGCCCCCTTCTGCTCCAGCTGTTGCTGGAAACCAGCACCCCATCAATGTTCGCGGACAGGCCTTGTCTCCGTTGCACTGAAACCCTTTTGCTTTCTACCCTGGGCTTCTCTGTCTGACGGTGAGGGATGCAGGAGTGCAGGACCAACCTTAACGTGGAAGGGAGTTAACCCCCTCAGGGTTTGAGCACTAGGGGATGTGAGCCGATGGATAAATGCGCTCTCTGGAGAGCAGACCTCTGGTTCTCAGATGTGAACGTGCACAGTCACCTGAGGAGCTCCTTAATGCAATATCCTGGGCCCCTCCCCTCCAGACATTCTGATTCAGAAGCTGGGGGTGGGGGCCATGAATCTGCATGAATAAAACAGTCAAGGGGACACCAATGCAACTGGCTCGAGCGCCGCACATATGGAACAATTCTGCATGTATTCTACGCAGCTCCTCAGAGGCTCCCAGCAAATCAAGGGCCAGCTGCCCACAGAAATGACCGATGTTTACTGTGCTTTTGCATCACCTTCCCCCCTTCCTTTCACTCTCTCCAGTACCTCACTCCTTCCTGGGATCACTTGCCAAATACACTTCCTGAAATGTCTTTGCCTCAGGCTCGACTTTCAGAGGAGACCAGTCAAAGGCATGGACCCTTAACTCCCACTTACCCTCAGCACTCCTATTAGACTCAGGCCTTGTTCCCCTGGACGATGTAGTCATGAATCCGGTCTTCCTATTGCAGCAATAAAATGTGATCACATCTAACAACATGATTCAGCTCATCCAGCCAGTAGGGCTTCTCTGAGATCAGGTATTTCATGAGAGTTTGTGCTGTTGTTTTATGCATTTAAATCAAAAGAGTTGGTTTTCTAACTTTTTTTTTTCTGATACTTCTGTGTTGTCCATAAGTTTACCAAGGTCTCTCAGAATGTTCCAACCCCCCCCCCCCCCCCACAGCAGGGAGAAACATATAGCTTTGGGTGTTTTAATATTGACATGTCAGGTGCCTACTCAGCAGCTATTCCTCTCCTCTGACTCATAGTACCTGTGGTCCTGCGGTGTGCCCAGCCCCAGGGTACAGACCATGACTGATTAATCCAGCCATGGCTCCAGTCCAGTAGTGTACCATTACCTAATGCTCATTTTCCCAGTCTTCCTGTTGTATGTATGTAGGCTACCTAATTCTGGCCAATTAGAAATAAAAAGAATAAAAGAAATAAATAAAAGGAAGTTTGAGAGCATTCTGAGAAATAACTTTTATCTCCATTGAAAGAAGGAGCATCGTCCAAGGACCACTTCCTACTGCCTCCCTGGATGCGCCCACGGCTCGTTACACCTTTTGTGCAGGCATAGTGCTTGAAGCAATGACAGCCGTCTTGCAATCGCAATATTGCAAGCACGGGCATGAAGAGCCAACCTGCTAAGGATGGCAGATCTGCTTAGTAAGCCACAGATTGCCTGACTCTAGACCTTTTGTTTGACCAGATAATTGATGTTGCTATTGCTGGACTCACCACTAGTCAAGTTCTGTAATTTATTTTATTATTTTATTTTATTTTTATTTTATTTTATTTTATTTTATTTTATTTTACTGTTTAAGTAGGCTCTACACCCAGCATGGAGCCCAATGCAGGGCTTGACTTCACGACCCTGAGCTGAGATCAAGACCTGAGCTGAGACCAGGAGTCGGACACTTAACTGACTGAGCCACCCAGGAATCCCCAAGTTCTATTATTTGCATTCAGAAGTATTCCTGGCTTACACATGATGAAGGATTTGTATCCAGAATATATAAAGAACCCCTCCACATCAATAATAATAAGACAAACAACCCAATACAAAATAGGCAAGATTTTAACAGGCACTTCACAAAAGAAGCTATACATATGACCAACAAACCTATGAAAAGGTGCTCAGTGTAACTGCTCACCAGGGAATTGCAAATTAAAACCACAGTAAGATACTGCTGCAAATCCATCAGAATGGCTAAAATCATAGACTGACAAATACAAGTGCTGACAAGGAGGTGGAATAAGTGGAACTCTCTTACTTTGCTGGTGGGAGTGTAAAATGGTGCAGCCACTTTGGAGGACCGATGGCAGCTTCTAATAAAGCTGATGCCTGCCTACAGTGCAGAACAATTTTAACCAGACCACAGCCCTTCAATCAAAACCACCCACTGCTTAGCACTGGCCCCATTCAGTACTGGCCAGGAGAAGTTCTGCCTCTCCAGGGGAACCAGACTTTTCTAACCCCCGGTCCTAGCCATTCAGGTGGGGCTATCTCCCCAGGTTGTGTCCTTTATTCTTAGCATTTCACGCATGATACCGCCAAACGAATTCAAAGACAGAGATAGTTCTTACGTGACTTAACTATTTTTGAACCCAAAATTGGTTACTTAGGCTGGCAGGGACAGATGTAGTTATGCAGACAGCAAGTAAAAGTCTTTTATATCTCAACTTCTCTGGATAACCTAGGACTTGTATTAAGCACCTACATTGTTTTTAAGCCTCATTACTCCTTACTAAATATATATGCATTTGATAGATTATAAATAAATACCTGTTGATTTGAATTGATTTTACAGTTAAAGCCTTGGAGAATAAATACAAAGATTCACAGATAGTTCTCACCTACACACATGCACTCACATGCACGTGCACATGCATAAGCCATCATTTCGGCCCTTCCACATCAAAGCAGAAGGCATGGCAAAAAAAAAGGCAGGAGTGATCCAATAGAGGGAAAATGTTGATGATACTGAAGCAATTGGGTGCAATCAAAGGAGCAATCGCTTTGAGTAGGGGTGAGAGGGTGGGATCCAGTGCACATGTGAAGGGTCTGGACGGAGAAAGCATATGGACAGTCCATTATAAAGGGCAAGAGAGCTAAGTAAATGGGTAAACTGTGAGTAGGCCAGTATACTTGGTGGTGGGAGCATGAAGAGGTTCCCAGGCATAAACTGGGACTGTCCCAGGCAAACCAGGACATATGGTCATCCTACTTACAGCTAACTGACTTGTTTACAGTGGAAGAACACTTGAGGCTGCCTTGCCCTGCCCCTGCCACCAGTCTTAGACCTGGAGTTGCTCCCACCATTATCTCTGCGGCCAGAATGGATTCTCCACTGCCTTGTCCTGTGCTTCATTAGCCACAGTTCAAACTCTGGGGTGGGGGTGTCTGATTGATTGAACCTCGGTCACACACCCACTCTAGCTTCAGGGGAGACTGGGAACGCATCTGGCCTTTCAGCTGCTACCCCGCACCTTCTCTAGTAAAATGATTCTGCCTCCTACACCACTTACCGGGTGGGGGATTCCTCCAACGTAGGTGGGATTTCAGACTCTAGGCAGCCAAAATAAAATAGCAAATGTCCTCTAGAATCGCCATTTCCTCATCCTTGGTTGAGCCTTTGAAAAGCAGTCAGCATCCTCTGGGTCTTTTTATTTAATCTTATAAGACATTAGGAGTTCAATTTGGGAATATTTGATTAATGGTAGAGATTCAATCAGAGTGCATTTACTACTAATACTGCAATAATTTCACATTGGAAGAGGTAACTGTGAGCAATAAATTCACTTTCTAAAATGCCGATTTTACACAAATAAAATCAATTTGAAATTGATTAACTCAAAGCCACTGATGTTTCCCAATAAAATATGAATGATTTAACTTATTCTTAATCAGTATTATAGAAGGCTTGAAGTTTTCATGGGTTTTCCCATAAAACATTTTATGACTCTGTGCCTCACTGTTCATTTATAAACAAGGTTGCAGAGGCTTCTCAGAGCTCTGGGCACACCCTCTAATCAATAGATCCCATTAGGTGCAGCAGTACCCCGACTACAAAGATACGGCTGGTCTGTTTTTCTTAAATACAAACAGATACTTGTTAATGCAAAAGCTACAGCCCAAGGTCTATTTGGCAGAATGTTTGCAATACAGAATTCCTTTCAAAGTAACAGCAAAATAACAACAATAATATGTTCACTATACGCCAGACACCATGTCATGTGCTGTGTATGGATTATTTCACTGAATCTTCACAACAACCTTATAAAGTATGTAGGATTATCAACATTATTTTATAGATAAGAACAGCAAAGCTCACAGAGGTTAGTTTTTGTACAAAGTTATACTGCTACTAAATATTGGAGCCTAGAAGCAAACTGAGGCCTCCTTTAAGAGCAATTCCAACCCCTTGGCTATCCACCGTGTACTAAACACACACACACACACACACACACACACACACACACACACACACACACACCTTGTTTTCATTGTATAGCTGGATTCCTGAACCAGCCTACAGAAGTAGATGCAATCTATATCATTTTCAGTTTTTAATGTAGAAAATTATTGTGTACACTCCAATTTTCTTTACAAACATCAAAACTCTTCAACAGAAACCTAACCAGAGAAGCATAAATTTGATAGAGTAGGTCTGTGCTCCTTAGGGGCCTACCAGCTGCCCTAACCTCCAGATGTCCTTCCATGTTTTGGTGGGGGACGTACCTCCTAATATGGAAATCACCCAGGATGGAACTCCTCAAATTTAAATTACTCTCTTAACAAAAATACAGGGAACTAGATGGACATTCCATGGACAACTCTTCTCAGATCCTAATTTCCTTTTCATTATCTCCCTGATCTAAATCTTCCTTCTCTGCCACCCCCTCAAGCTGTGGCTATTTTTCCTCCTCTATCTTGTGTCCCACCAGCTTGAGCATCAGGGAGATGTCCTCCTTGCACAACATTGCTGCTTTCAAATTATTTGCATCCTTCTTCTTTCAAAAGCTTCACCTCCTCGGATGCCTATGCCACCAGCTATAGAACCAGCTGCCCTTTTTCCTGCTCTCATCCACTTACCTCCAGGCAAGCACTGGATGGAGTGCTTTAATCACACAGAAAAGAGACAGGGCAAGATCAGCTGCGATAGTGGGCATCAGTCCCCATGGTCAGTGGGTCTTTCCCAGCAGCCAATGCGCTGTGTGTTCTTTGGTGATTCTGACTCTAACATGCAGTGGTCAGAAGCGTTTGGGCTTCTTTTCCTGGTGACTGGTTTTGTGATGATCTTTGCTAGCCTCCAAGTAGCTAGAGTCTTCCCCTGCCACTGGGACCCAGTGCAATTTCCAGTTACATTTTAATGGCTAGGACTCTGCCGCATGACCACACTTAGCTACAAGACAGTATGTTAGAGGGTAGACCTTGAGCAGCTACTTCCCAGGGATGAATCTATATTATAGAAGAGGAGCTAGCCACTTAGGTCACATTCCCAGGGGAAAAATCAGCAAACATTTGTAGAGCATTATTACAATTTGCACAGTGCTACCTTCTATTTTCACAAAAAGCACACACACATACACACACACCACATAAAATGAGATTTGACTCCTCCTAGAGGCACTTCAACAAAACGTGAAACATTAAGCCAAAGCATATTTCAGCCTTTGGAATTCCAGCTGTGGGCCATTCACCTGGCGGCATGCGTGGGGAGCCGAGGGACTTCCTTGCCTCTCTGACACCTCAGTTCAGGGAGCTTCTGCCAAGACACAGGTCAGCCCTGTCAGGCACTTCCTAGGCATGTGAACACACAAAGAGGGACCATTGTGAAGAACAAGAACAAAGAACAAAATAATGCTAGCCCATGGTCTTGCAACGGGTGTGCACTGACTTCTAAAGGTATTTGAACACTTGCATGAACTTTATGCAATTCAGCTTCTCATTTTTGAAATGGGAAGAACAACCCAAACCCCAGAGTAAGCATCAGCTTGGGAGGAAGCCATACTGACTCCAAGAATCCCACTGAGAGTTTGTGGTATTGTGCTTCAGTGTGTTTTCACTTTGGTGTGTTTTCACCAAGAACACAGTTGTTGCCAACTCCACCCCCTTAGTAAGATGCCTTTACTAAACTCCTGCAAGGACTGGCATATGGGTTGGGTCTCTTTCCCAGGGGTATGTGGGGAGGTGCTGGCTCAGGCCCCTCTTTCTGGTTCAAGGAACATCCAGAACTAGAGGATGTGATTAATGAAGACTGAAGACACATCACCATCCAAAAGGCAATCTGGAGTGAGAGTGCTCTATCTAGCCCTCCCCCCTTGCCCTTTTGCTTTCCTGTGCCTTCCTCCCTCACACACCCCTCCCCAATGGTTTTCTTTCATAGCCTTATTTTGCACCAAAGAAAAAATGAGTGTGTTGGGAAGTTAAACCCAATATTCTTGATTGACTGACAGAAATAATAAAAAGTTAACCGAAGACTATCTGTACGGCAGAAGGTGGATAGTACCCAAAGCAAATGGCTAATCAAGGTCTGACTCTTCCTCAATATCCATCTTCATGCATCCCTGAAAGATTTAAGTCAAAGGTGGTGATGCTGTTTTCCATTGTGAACCACTGACCCACTGAAAAATCAGTGGAGGGCCACAAACAAATAAAAAGCAACCTAGTTCTTTATTTCCCTGGGAGAAATATAATGTACTGAATTCACCTGCTTCCTAAATTAGAAATAAAAAGGCCATGGAACAATTCAATAAAAGAATAACAGGAAAAAGAATGAAGAAAGAGAGACTTATAAGACTTAGCAAAAAAGGGCAAAATTATCTCTTTTTAACCCTTTCTTCCAAAGCTAATTATCTTACTAATTTTCTTGATTTTTAGGTCAAACTTAACCTTTTAGCACAATGGCTGTTAACCAGACAATGCACAGCAGCATTACCTATGGAAAGTAGCAAAAATGTGTATTTGGAAGCTTACCACAAGGTTTTGATTCACTAGGGCTCTGTTGTGTGTATGGGTGATTCTCATACAACATCCTGGTTCAGACCTTGATTTTAGCTTATGTTTTCAACAAGTCAGCTCCACCAACCATACAGGAATAAAGAATTCTACTTCTCTATACCAGCATCAACATGACGCTTACCCATTTGACTTGATTTGGCCAATGAAATGTGGGCAAAATGATATGTGTCGTTCTGAGTCGAAGAGGTAGCTCATAATTCATTAGCTTTCTCTTCTGCTGCCATGATGAGTATGTCCCAGAGATAGGCTGCTCCATCCTCCTGGATCTCACGGCAATAAATAAATAAATAAATAAAGATGCAACTCCCCTTCAATGAACCTGCAGCATAAACAAAAAGTAAGCTTTTGTTTTTGTAAATCACTGAGATTTTGAGATTGTTTGTTACTGAAGCATAATCTAGCCTATCCCTATCCCGACTGATATGCTACTCCCCAAAAGAAATGTTTTATCTCTTTCATAAGCTGGAAGATTTCTGCCTCTGCTTTAAGTAAAGAAGGGAAGTAACACTTATTAAGTAACTACTATCTGCCTGGTGCTTTACATAGTGTCTTTTCAGTTTTCTAACAGCCCCATGAGGAAGAGTGTTATCTTCATTTTACAAATGAGGAGACTCTGACTCAGAAAACTTAATATGCCCAATTTGAGCAGGAAGTCATTGACCTTGGAATTGAACCCACCACCCATATCTGTTTCTCAAATCCATACTCTCCACCACAGAGAACTGTTCAAAATATACCTACTTCCATCCTTCTGCCTTTTCCCCTCCTTCTGCTCTACCAGGGTTTCTGCTTATGATATTAGAAAGGAAGACTAATAACAAGGAGAACTGGAAATGAATGTCTGAGGAAGTGAAAACGGGGATATGAACTCTGAGTCAGCCTCCATGGAAAGCACGCACTCTTGGGTACCAGTAACAGACCCCATAGCACGGCTTTGAAACAGATGACTGTTGGGAGCATGTCTTACACGCCGGCAAAGAAAATGCTGATAATTAAGTGAAAATGAAATCATCAAAGCAAATTGCATTAAAATGTAATCCAGCTTATTCCAGAAAGAAGGAGGATGCTAGTAACTGATTATAAAATACACCCAAAGAGCTTTGATTTCTTGCTGAAGGAATTACATATTTATAACTCCTTTAAAAATAAATTGTCATGCAAGTGTCATGCTGGGTTCTGAGTCTCCATGACTCCCAAAATAAACATGGGAGTGCAGCCCAGAATAAGCTGCAACCCCCCCAAGAGCAAGGCCTTTCTCATGATCTACCCGAAGCAAGCCAGAGATTCGCGGCTGCCCTTCCACGCAACGCGGTCTGCTTACTCGATTCACTGCTGAGCCATGTGCTGCGGACAAGAGTGAGAGCACACCCCTGAGGCTGTGACACTCCTCCCTGAGCATAACAAGACTGAGAGCAAAAGGTCACACCGTTCTTGAGATAACACAACACGCAACAAACACCCACCCCCACACTCACTCACTCACAGCATAGAAGATGTGATGTGCCTCCAAATAAATATTTACATTGCTTTTCCAGAATAAGAGTTCCTAGAGAAGTAGTTTCTACCATATTACAAAGCAGAAGGATATGGCTTTATCAGGCGCCCAACCCTCCTCCCCACACCACCCGCACCAGCTCACTGGTCTATAAAGTGGGTAGTTTGTCCCTGACTAAGCCTTCCTCCTCTTTCTGAACTCCCTCTCCCACTTCCTAAGACCCCCACCTTTCGTTCCTAGTATTTATTTAATTCCAGTCCTTTACTCGCCTTATCAATCTGACCTCCCAAGGTTCTGATCTCATTCAAAGCATCGTAGAAGGAATTTGTCACAAGCCTCGCTCTCCAGGCGTGGTCACACGAGCCATTTCATGATCTCCTTGCTGCAATTTCAGGCATCCACCATCAGGTAAAGAAGAGGTCTGGGGAGAAAGGGGCCTTCATTTCTCCCGGGCAGTCCCCTGCTCTGCTGATAGAGAGGGCTAGCCCTGATCTCTGCCTTCATCTCAGATTCCCCAGATGCAAACGATGCTTTGATTCAGTCCTGGGGGAAGCCAAAGTTCAAAGAACACTAAGAAGTAAAGTATCATAGGTACATTTGCTGAAAAAATAAACTCTGAAGGTAAGGAGTTGCAGGTTTTACACCATCTTTTGTTTAGATGGGCTGTGCTGTTGCCTTGACAGGAATTCTTGCTGCCTCAGACTTCCCCATTCTGTTTTCCTGCCTTTGTCTCTATTGCCTTCATTAACCACTCTCTGTCTGAAGGTTTTCACTGAAATCCAGGTCAAAGAACCCCTCTGTGTGAAACACTCTCTGATTTCCCTCTTTTTAGGAGGCCCCTTTGCCCTGCCCTAATGGATTTGGCATTTTGGTATTTAAGTACTCACTTTGGTATTGTTTAATTATTTCCCATTAGAATGTCATACTTCCTAGTGGGGAAGTGTGGGATTTGTTATCTGCAAAGCATTCCTCCTTCCTGTGAGGAACATCCTCTCCTCCGTTCTAAGCCGATTCTGCTCCATCCCTAAGGTTGGGGTGGGGCTAACCCCACACCCACCACCACCCAAGTGTGGACATGGACCCAGGTTTGGCTAATCAGGGAAATTATCCCTCTTCTCAGGGAGTGGTTCTGGAATTAAAAGTACCCTAAGATGGGATCATTTCTGGAGCCTCTGTCCCAGAAAGTTTAGAAGTTTTAACAACAGCAGAGCCCTGGGACAGCCGGCAGCCTGATGCTAACACGTGAAGCATGCCAAGGTGAGGTGAACAGAGCTGAACTATGTGAAGAGAGAGAGATTATTTGTTGATCCTGCTGGATCCAGCCATACCTGGAGCTAAACGTATTCCCCTGGAACTTAACATTTACATCCTTTGTTTCTTCTCAGTTAGTCTCAGTTGATTGTCTGTCACTTGCAACAGTAAGAGTCATAATAGCACATCTTCCCAGTCTAATGATAAACTTATGTTATTAATCTTATACTTCTTTTTATTCCTTTGCGGGAGAATGAGGTGGAAACAGCCTGGACACTGATTCCATGTTTGAGGACATAAGTGTATTTGAATAGAAGAGAAGAGTTAGAAATAGTGCCTCGATTCCTGGAGAGCAACAAGAACATGCCAGATGTTTGTAGTATGTCACGGGGCGGGGGGTGGGGGGAGGCCCTTGAAAAGCCAGCTGGGCCTGGGAGGCAGTCAAAGTCTCCATAATACAATAATGCAAGGGTTTAATATTTCAAAACAAGTGAGCTTAACTCCAGGTTTGCTCTAGGACTCTTCTTTCCTCATGTGATATTAAACTGTGTTGTCTTTCAGAACACTCACCTTGGTCCAATGTGCTTCCAGTGTGCTTGCTTTGTAGGTGAACAATAAGGAAATGAGAGGTAGTTATTGTGACCAGAACTCACTCTTCCCAAACTCTTACAGCTAAGCCAAGGAGCACACTATTAATATCTGGCCAGAGAATAAAGCATTTTAATTTATAAGAAATTGAGGGAACAAGGATCTCACCTTTGCTTCTGGGGGTAAAATGGGAGGAAAAAGGCCTTTCATGAAGCTGAGGGTGCAGAGACCCAGATTAATGAATTTAAAAGGAGAGAATGCATGAAAACAGAGAAGAGACAAAGATAGGAGAGGGAACATTCATGGCATATCCTCCACTCAAAGGCCTAAACCTGAACTAGGCTTTGGAAGTGTGGTATAGAATAATTAATCCTGCTGGCAGGTTCAGTCTCTGACCTTCCAGCCCTCTAGACCTCTACTGCTAAGAGTCTTTTATGTCTTTCCACAGCCTAGAGGTTTTGATCTGGTGAAGTCTGGTGAGGTGGGAAAGACCCTCCTCTAGTCGTCCTGTGTTGTAGAGGCTTGGCAGAAGACCTTCTCAAAACATGCAAGGCAGTAAGATCACATTTCTGATTAGTAAGTCCTTCCTACTGGGGCTGGCAAAGACTACCCCGTAGAGAAAAGAAAAAGAACAGTGCTGGACCAGGGTCATATGTTACAATGCAATGACCATTCATTCTCCCTATTAATATCCAACCCATAACCATACGGTCAGAGCTGGAGGTCTATATCTTTATTAATTATGTTCATCAGAAATTCAGTTCTCTGAAAACAGTGTCGCTGAGTCAGTTGGTATTTTAACAATAGAATATTATAACGTATTTACTGAATGAAAAAACCCTCCCCACACACAGAGAAATCTACAGGGATAGTATGTTCTTAATCACCAGAAAACCATTGAAAGAAAGGAGGCCCAATGGTTTGGAAAGGGAGGAGTAAGAAGAAAATAGGTTTAAAATATGGCATTTTAGAATCTATTGTTTTATGTCCTTTTTTTCAGGAGAAAATGAACAGGAAGTCACAATTTAAAGACTAGATAGAGGTAACCTCTCTGGAAACAATAAAATTCATTAGACTTGTCTTGCATGATAATACTAAAAATGACAGGAAATTCAGGAAAATGACAGTTAGCCCAGACTCATACCCAACCAAATCGGACAAATAGTCATTCAAAAGCTCCCCCTTGGAAACTGCAGTTCTGGTATGCTCAATTTTCAGTGAATTTAATAGGATGTCTTAGAGAGCACACTGAACTACAAGTGAAAAGAATTAAGGTTTCATCTTATCTCTGCCACTAATTACCTCTGTGGCCTTGAATAAGCCATTCAAAGTCCCCAGAAATCAAATATGATGATCTCACAGGGCCTTTGAACTCTAACCTTCTATGACTAAGTGGAAACTAATTTAGGTTACAGGAAAAAATCTCAAGCTTAGAAAAATGGTGAGTTTCACAGTAACCTGTTGATGATAAAAACCCATTGACAGTTATTTTATTGAAATTAAAATAAAAGCCACCATTTAATAAGCACTTACTGTATACCAAGTCCTTCATATATGTCATCTCCAATCATTAAACTTATAAAGATATATTATTATCCCTATTTTACAAGTCTAGAAATTAAGTCTCAGAGAATTTAGGTAAATTGCCCAAGACTTACACAATTATTAAGTTAGAATCAGGATTCACAGATGTTATTCAAAAACGTGTGCCTCTTTCTTACTGTGGCTAACTGCCAATTTTATAACTTAATAAAAAGTCAAGCAAACAGTAGAAGGAAATTTCTGAGATCTATGATGTGAAATTTCTGAGAACTGTGTGAAGGACCATAAGAGAGATGGAGAGCTGATCACCAAAAATTTGTGACCATCTATCTATAGGAGTAAGAAAATATACACATAGCCAGGTACAACCCCACTTGCTTTCAGGTGGGCCCATGTGGCTGTCTTTCCAACAAAATATGAAGGAAGTGATATTTTTCACTTATAGACCATCATTTTTGAGAAATACATGGGACTCTCACAAACACCCTTTCCCCAGCAGTCTAGAGCAGAGAACTCC
Organism: Phoca vitulina; assembly: GCF_004348235.1. Taxonomy (NCBI): domain Eukaryota; kingdom Metazoa; phylum Chordata; class Mammalia; order Carnivora; family Phocidae; genus Phoca; species Phoca vitulina. The sequence goes on from NW_022589730.1 coordinate 22,811,836, forward strand.
AAAGCCGTGGAGGATGTAGCCACAAGATGGAAATAGCCTGAGTCCCTGAATCAGTGTGTGAAAAAAGATCAGCCTGCTGTCCAGGAACATCTAAATTGAATTATTACATTAGTGAGGAAAGCACTTTTATTATGTGTGACACTAATATTTTAGGGTTTGTTTCTTACATCATCTAGCATTTCCCTACTGAGACAGGGTACCAGATGAACTACACAGTGATATTATCTCTTTGCTCCTAGTATATCCCAGTTACATAATGTTTCTCAACTTGTGTGTTGGGGAGAGGTCAGGGAGTTGGGGAGGGAGATTGGGGAGTTGCTATTCCATGCCTTAAAGAACAGGGAAGGAGGATAGAGAAAGGGTGTGTCCAATTGCTCAGCCCATTCACAAATTCATTCCATCTTGGCAATTCATGCACACATATGTATTTGGTAAGAATGTCTTGGTAATTATGATATGTACCAACACACAAATTGCATCCAGCTTCATAATACCCAGCCACATATTATAGTTGAGAAACATTGCCCTAACATTGGAAGATTATTACATCTTTTGGTTCAACCCTTCACCAATCTTTGAAACCAATCCTATCCTCATGCAGAGAAATATAAGAAGGACCAGGGCTTGGTTACTATGTTTGTTTCCTAGGGATGTCATAATAAGTTACCACAAACTGGGTAGCTTAAAACAACATGAATTTATTCTCTCATAGTCCTAACGGCTGGAAGTCTGAAATTAAAGTGAGTTGGTTCTCTCTGAGGACTATAATAGACATTTTGTTCCATGACTCTCTCCCAGTTTCTGGTGGTTTCTGACAATTCTTGGCATTCCTTAGCTAATAGGCACATGACTCCAATCACTACTTCTTCCCTGAGTTTGTGTCCAAATTTCTGTCTTCATGTAAGGACATCAGTCATATTGGATTTAAGGCCCCACCTTCATCAAGTGGGACTGTACCTTAATTTGTAGATTACATCTAAAAAGACGCTATTTCCAAATAAGATCACATTCACGGATAGCAGGGCTTAATCTTCAACACATATTTTTGGGGGGACACAATTGCATCTATTGCAGCTACTAAGGCAGTTGTTATCTTATAGTCAGGTTTTTATAACTGGCCTACTAAAATCTGATCTAAAATGAAGTCTTGTTGAACAAGGCTCCTTGGAAGAAAGTTCAAATCTCAAGCCCCCGTGCAGTTTCCAGCCCTACCTTTCTCTCTTGTGTTCTTACTGGAACTGGAGTCCTGCTTCTGCAAGTCCAGCCAGAGTGTCCCTTCCTGCCTGCCCCTTAGTCTCCTTGATATAGACTCCTTACGTCTCCAGAAGTCAGCCCGCTCTTCACTGCAGTGTCGCTTCGAAACGGACTCCTCGTTCATCCACCCCAGCCATATTACTAGTGGACTGGACTTCCGGATCTCTGTCAGTTTGACAAACTATCCCCACAGTCAACTAACCTCAATGGTGATCAGTCCCAGGCCCAGACAATGTACCTCTGATCTGGGGGGAGGGAATTCAGGAGAGTATAAATGTGATACCAGACCCAGGAAAATGTTCAGAGCAGGCAAAGCTCCTTGAGGAGAGCCCAGAGATCGCAGCTGTCATGGTAGGTACCGCAGAGTACGTACTGAAGAGTGTGGACCGTCCTGTGGGTAGAAGAGTCCACGCAGAGTATGGTACGTGCTGGGTAGTGCTCCCCAGGCAGTTACAAACCCCCAGAATCTGGCACAAGTGCAGGATATACAATGACCAGAGGTCAAAGCAGAGCCGTGGTCAGAAACCCAGGACAACCAGCGTGAGCTGGGGAGAATGCAGCTACCTGAATGCAGGGAAGGAGGTTGGGAATCCCGTAGGGGAGTGTAGAACATTGCTTCAGGCGTTCGTGTCTGGTCATGTTCTGCGGTAAATCTGATAGGAGGCAAGTTTCCTGTTCAGTTTCTCATGTACTTCTTGTTGGGGCAGAAACATATTCTAAGGGATGGGCAGCTCCTGGGCCACAGAAGAGGACATGTGGATGAAAACAGTTAAAATAGAAACACCACACTTTTTAAAGCCAGGAGGTCATCTCCGATTCCCTTACTTTACAAATGAAGGACCAAGTTCCATTTACCTATTATAACCCATGGGGAGAGAGAGAGACAGAAGGAAATCACTTCCTGCCTCCGTTACTTTCCAGCCTGGTCGCTAACTAGGAACCAGGTGCAGATAGAACTAGAGGGCAACCTCATCGGCTTCCAGAGCTTTAAGCAGCAGGCTCTGAATACGAAGAGGTGCCTTGCTGGAAGGAGCAGTTACACACATAAGGCTTCCCAGTGGACTCTCAGAGATTCCCAGTCTGGTTCCAGTTTGGAACAACCAAGCCTAACTATGAGATTTATGAAGCTGACTCTTCCCCTTACCAGCAGGTGGCCTGGGTGGCAGCATCTGGTTTGGTTGGAATCACCTTCTGCCCCCAAACTGTGCAGAGAAGGTTTGAAAGCAAGGACTGGGCAAAAAAAAAAAAAAAAAAAAAAAAACTCTTCCTGGCCCCGTGGATCCTGCTGGGAAGCCTGTACTGCTTTCCAAGATGTACTCCAGGAGGAAGAGTCCCCAGACTGGGACAACGGGAGGTCCTCCAGAGGCTGCGCGGTAATCAGACCCCATTCATTAGAAAGCCGGACCCTTAGGACAATCAGAGCAAGGACTTTTCACGCCTGCCTGTCGTGTTTAATCAATCAGCGCGACAAGCTTGTTAGACTCACGCCGCAGCGGGGCTCTGAGCTGCCTGCCAAACCATTTCGTGAGAAGCTGCTGAAAAAAGGAAAAAAAGCAAAAGGAAAAAAGAAGAGAGAGAGAGAGAAGAAAATCTCACAAAAGCCAACAAACTGTATCAGTGTGATTGGACAAGGACCCCCCAGGGGCCAAAGGCAGCTTTTCAGAGGGAGACTGGAGGAGCTGGGCTGAGCCTGTACCTTGTGCCCCCAATGCAATCTGGCACCTTCTCCTCAGACACATGTGATGTTCAAGCCTACTTGCCCTCTGCGGGAGACACAGGTCGTGCGTCTGAAGAAGGGCCTCTTTCTGCCTTGGCTACTGTCAGGGTTCAGGCTCCCAGTTCTGCAGGGAACCAGACCCTCGCCGCTGCCAGCCCCTCTCCCTCCGCTCCGGACTCCCCACCAATCTCAGCACCACCAGGACATTCGCGGTTAATGAAATTCAGTTGCTAGGAGGCAAAGTTTTAAACAGGTCACTCCAACTCTCTGCCTATCTGACTTCATTTTTAACAAGCTTCATTCCCAGAGGTTTTGTTAAGCGGGGTGTCACGATCAGAGAGTGTACAAAAAGAGGTCTTTGGGCGTGTCAGGTCCAGCCCCATCAGTCCTCAAAAGGGAAAACTAGGGTACCATAATAACGTGCTAAATATCTAACAGGTGCCACATATATTATGCTATATAATAAAATGTTTAAAAAGGTAATTTCTGAAACTTTAAGAGTTAGAGATCGCAAAAGCCACGTAGAAGCAGGTTGTGGCTAAAACCACCTTACATTCCTGGGCTATAAAATAAGGGATGGGATTAATTTGCTAAGGGCTGCTGTGACCAAGTCCTGTAAACTGGGTGGTTTAAAACCACAGAAATGTATTCTCTCACAGTTCTAGGAGCTAGAAGTCAGAAATCAAGGTGTCAGCAGAGTTCGTTCCTTCTGAGGGCTCTGAGGAAGAGTCTGTCCTGTGCCTCTCCCAGATTCTGGGGACAGCGGGCAATCCTCGGTGTTCCTTGCCTTGTGGCCGTATCACTCCAATCTGCCTCAGTTGTCCTAGAGCGTCCTCTCAGCACCTCTTCACATCATCTCCTCTGTCCCTTCCCTTCAGTGATATTATATCGTTCAGGGGCCACCCTGATCCAACAGGACATCATCTTAACTTGATTAAAGCCACAAACGCTGTCCTTCCAAAGACTGTCACATTCACAGGTACCAGTGGTTAGGACTCCGACATATCTTTTGGTGGACACAACTGGACCCCTGACAGGCAGCAATACCTTTCCCAACTACCTAAGCTTGAGGAAAACAGATGGTAAAGGACTTTGAAAAACATGCAGTTTGTATACAAACTTTTAAACGTTGTACACAAATTGTAAGTTTTCAAAGTCCTTTGCCATCTATTTTCCTTAAAAGGAAGGGATGGAAAACATGTCCCTGAGCCCCGTTCCACATCCTCTCGTGCAGGATGACTAGAATCCATGACACTTCTTCAGAAACCCAGTCTGTGTGTACATAATGACTAGTAATGACAAGACAGCAGCCTTCCTTAGGCCAAGTTTGATTTCTCACTCACGTATGCTTTAGGCAAACATGACTGGTGCCCCAGCCACTGGTGGGCTGCCATCTTTTAGTGACAGTGAGGTCAAAGAGAGAGAGAGAGAGAGAGAGTGGTGAAGGACTGGAGAGGAATCTGAAGTTGGAAGTAAATGAGGCTTCTTTGAACAACCATGAAAGATGGGACAAGTCTTGCATATGTACCCCTGGCACTTTCCTTCCTGAATTGCAACCACTTTGGCCACTTCTCTGTAACATTTCAATAACTCCTCGTGGCTTTGATGAGATGGTCGAGGTTCAGACCACCTCCCCTGCCCAGAATGATCCAGGTAGTTGACTGGCAAAGACCAGGACTGGGGCAGGTGGGGGAGGGCGCATAGAACATCCATTTTCAGGTTCTTTGATATGCATCAGCTCTATAGAGAACTGAGATTTTCCAGAAATGTAATTGAAAGGCAGAGCCTGGCTGGTTTCTGGGTTTGGAGTTTAGATAAGAATGCCAAAGTCTAGGGGGAAAATTCAAAATAGATTCTATGAGGGTACAGTGAATCTAGCAATTCTAAATGAGTTTTGGCTTCAGCTTCTAGCCTTCCTGCCCGTTAAAGTGAAACTTTTCTTAGGAGGAATCAGATTTTTAAGTTCAACTCATTACAGTTTCCTCAGAGTGAAATGAAATTTGGAGCACCAGGTTTGACTGAAAAACCAGGAGGCCATTTGGTCTCTTCCAGATCTTAAGTCATTAAATATCTGGGGTGACCGGCCTCACTATCCCCTACGCACCGTGGAGGTGGATGAGAAGACCATGACCCTGCCTCTTCCCTCAAGGAGTTTAGAATATCATGGAGAGATCGGATTCATGTATCTGAAACAAGGAATTTTAAATGATAGCATAAAATATAGCGCTAAATAAAGTAAAATCAAGGGACACAATGTGCAGTAGGAACTACAGGTCGCCCGTGTAAGGAAGGACTGATTTTATGTGGCATTACAGGAAAAATTCTCCATGGAGTCAGGCCCGCTCACCCCTACTCACCTGGCTACCGTGTCTGGAAACTTTCAACTTGCAGCTCCAGAATAAAGCCAACCATTATCCCAGTTTTTCTCAACTTATTGACCACAACACACAGTAAGAAAAATACTTGCTATTGCAACTCAGTACTCACATACAAGAGCATCCAGGAACAGTACTTTTCTGGATGCATTCCTTTTGCTTTTCTAGATCCACTCTCCACCCTTCTCCAGCTGATGCCCAGGGATCCTATCTGTAGGCTCTCTTGCCCTCCAGCCAAAGGTGGGTTTGGCCAATGGGAAGCGCTAGCAGGGGATGCAGATGGCAGGAGGAGAGTGGGAGTGGGCATTTTTCTCATACTGGCTCCTACCAGCCAACTTGCCGTGGGGTGTCTGCTTGCCTCTTCTGAAGATCACAGCTCCTGTCAGGCATCCCTCTCCTTTCGGTATTCTGGAAGCTTGCTTTCTATTTACGTCTTCAGGCCTAAGAATGATAAAGTCTCCCTGCTATTATCAGGCCCAGATGCTGCACCATCTCTGGGCTTCTTCTGCCTTTGCCAACAGTCAGTTTTATTAAACAGTCCTCAAGTTATTCAGTTTGAGTCTCATCTGCTTCCTGACAGCACCTCGCTGATACAAATCCTTACCCTGACCACATGTGATGCAATCTGATGTTCTTTATTCCATTTTTTTAAAAAAAAATCCGAACAAACAATGGTCTCTCACTTAATTGATTTCACAACCAGTGGGTAGTGAGCCATAGTTTGGGAAACATTTATTGTCATCAAAAATAACTTAGCTGTTGTTCTAACGTGTTCTAACCATATTCCCATCAGTGGAATGTTTGGAACTAGTCTTAGGGCTAGATGAGCTCCTGGCTAAGCAGGCAGTCATTGATCAGTCTCTCCTTTATACCTGGTCCCCTTTTGATGGTCTCACCCCTATAAGTGGGCTTCTTTCAGTCCTGATTACTGGTTTTACCTGGTCCCTAGTTGGCCTGTAACCTAGCCTGAGTCTGAGCCCTATGGCCTGGTGTATCACTTTCCTAACACTGCTGTAACAAACTCCCACAAGCTGAGTGGCTTAAAACAACAGAAATTCATTCTCGCACAGTTGTAGAAGCCAGAACTCTGAAATCAAGGTGTCTGAGGCTCTAGGAAAGATTCTGTTCTTTGTGTCTTCTAGCTTCTGGTAGCTGTAGGCATCTGGGGCCTGTGGCTGTATCACTCTAATTCCCGACTGTCTTCATACGGCCATCTCCTCTCTGCACCTTTCCCCTGTGCATCTCTCGAAAGGACACTTGGCATTAGATTTAGGGCCTACCTGGATAATCTAGAATGATCTCATCTCAATATCCTTAACTTAGTTACATCTGTAAAGAGTTTTTTTCCAAATAAGGTCACCTTCATAGGGTCTGTGGATTAGAAAGTAGACATATATTTCAGAGTTATCATTCAACCCATCATACCGGGTAGCGTGACAAACCCACTAGTTCTTATAAGCTCCCTTGCATTCAACTTGGACAGACCCTCGAACCAAGACAATGGTAGCCACCTCTCTAGAAGGATCACCATAGTTCAGACACTGCTGGGTATGACCAAGCAGATCAGTACCTACAATGCCAGGCAGATCAGGCTTTGGGCCACTATCTTTTGGAATGCTGGTCACATTGTTTGGCAGCTAACTACCTCTGTGCAACTCAGTACTCACATATAAGAACATCAAGAAATAGTACTATTCTGGATTCATTCCTTTGCTCTGGCAATGACTAGCCACAATTTCTTATTCTCTTGACCAGCTGACCCCAGGTAGCATGAGACATTAAACCACAGAACAAGGAATAAGGGCCCTGCCTTATTTCAAAATAGAAATATTTTGAAAAGTGAGAGGAAGGGTGGTCACATACGGGAAAAAGCATGAACAAAGACACAAGATAGCCCTACTCTTTAAGCAAGCAACAAATCTGATTTGAAGCTCAGAACAGCAGTAGCGTCTTTTTTAAATATCTGTGAAAGCAAAGGGAACATCTTTCCTGCATGACTCTCAAAACTTCTAGGTACTGATTTCCCTTAGAAACGGAAAAAAATCTCCGTGCAAAAATAAAACAGTGCTCTGAGCTTCTTTCAAAGATTATTTTGTTAAGTTGACTGTTCATAATAGTCTTTCTCCATCTTCAGTTCAGGAGCACTGGACATCCCCTGGGCTAGGTACTGGGCTTTATAGGTCAACATGCTGCATTCTGCTATAGTATCTGATTTTGTAAAGCACAGAATGGCACACATGGAAGTCAAGATAAATGGTCGGCATCTTCGTGAGCTTTCATCCTATATCACACTGTTCACATCTAAGAATTAATAAATGAGTTTAAGGTCTTGTAATCCCAATTATCTCCTTTGTGTTCATTATACATCAAGCCCAGAAGCCTCTGATAATGAATACGGGCAGTGCCAAGTAATGACAATAAGAGATGGTTCTTACCTGAGCCTTTTGAGTGTTAGCAGCTGAAGAAAGCTATGGTTTTCATTTTGCTAATCTCAACAGGAAGGAGTAAATTGGCCAAGCCAGAGAAGAAAGCCTCTTCCTCTACCCTGTGGAATGGAGACTACCCAGTTCAGCTCCCTGTGGGAAACATCTCGTGAAAACTGTTAAATTCGATGAACAGAATGTGTTAGTTTCCATAAAGACAATCATGGCCATCCCCAGGTTTACATTGGCTTGATGCAGCCCTCTAGGAAAAGTGTAAGTTACCTGGGCCCTGCCTTATTTGCCTTTGAAATACCTTTACCTGGCTACCCATGAGTGGCCATTAGCAGCATTGTCAAGTGGTGCAGGTTCAATGGGAATAAATAAATAAATGGGCTTGACATCTGAAGGTATGGATTTGAGTCTTGACTTTATTACCTACATCTAGTGAACCTGAGCTTGACATTTATGAGCTCCCTGAGCCTCTCTTTTCTCATTGTAATCTAGGAGTAATGATAATCCTTCACGTATGGGGTTGCTTTGAGAGCTAAATAAGAATAGTCAACAAATACTTTTTGAGCAACAATTATGTGCCAGGTACTATCCTAGGCATTAGAGTATATCAGACAAAACAGATTAAAAAGTCTTGTCTTCACTGAGATTACATTCTAGTGATAGAAGTTAGACAATAAAGTATTAAATTTTTTCCCAGTTATCTATCAAATAACATGCATTTTTATTACTAATCAGAAGGAGGTTTAAAATATATTCTAGAATCAAGACTTGTATTTGTTATATATGTTCTGAAAATCTCTCAGATTATATGTGTTCTGAAAGTCTCTCATTATTTGTCTTTTGGTGAGCCAAAGATCTTAATTTAGTTTAGTTTATATACCAAACCTTTATTTTATGATTAGAGTTTTCTGAGTTTTTTTTCTTCCATACCCTTAGGTCTTGAAGATACTCACCTATACCTCCTTCTAAAAGCTGTTCTGCTTTGCCACTCACACTCAGGGACTGTATATACCTGGAGTTATTTTTTATATATACTGTGAAAAAAGGGTCATATTTCATTTGTGTCTGTATGAATATCTAATTACCCTAACATTATTTATTGAAAAATGTTCTTTTCCTTTGGTCACCTATGGTCAACTTTGTCAAAAATCAAGTGTCCATACATATGCCAGTAAATATCTGGGTCATCTCTTCTGTTCCATTGGTCTATTTCCCAATCCTTTTGCCACCACCACACTATCTTAATTATTATAAATTCACAAGTATCAATAATAAGTAGGCCAAGTTTCCCCAAGTTTTTTCCCTCCAAGAGTGTGTTGACTATTCTGTCTTTTGATTTGAGCACAAATTTTAGAATAAGCTTGTCAAGTTCTAGAAAATACCTGGCTGGTAATTAGATTTGGATTGTATTGAATCTCTAGGTCCATTTGGAAGAACTGACATCTTTGATATAAATCTTCCCTAATGAATCTATAGATCTATAGGTTTGTGGTCAATTCCTATAAATATTCCATGTGGGTTTTAAAAATAATATACATTCTGCAGTTGTTGGGTGCAGTGTTCTATATATGGGCATGAAGTATTTTTGTTATCTGTGCTGTTCAAATCGTCTCTCTTATTAGTAAGCCTTGTCTGCTGCTTCTGTCAATTACCAAGAGATATTTTATCATATCCATTATGATTGCAGATTTGTGTATTTCTCTTGGTAGTGCTATCAATTTCTGATTTACATATTTTGAGCATGTTATTAAGAGCACACAAATTTAAAATGTATATGTGCTGCCGAAGCGAGCACACACAAATTTAAAATGTAGATAAAGCCCAATTTTTAAAAAATTCATCAAGGAAATTAAGCCTTAAAAATGACAATAGACTTGGAAAGAAAAAAAAAAAACCTAAAAATTCTAGAATGGAAAAACAAAGCAATAACAAAAATTAAGAATTCAATGGATGGCTTTAATCCCAAATTAGACAGCTGAAGAATTAGTGAACTGAAAATTAGGTTAAAAGAATCTATCCAGATTAAGCATGAACAAACAAAAGGATGGAAAATGCAGAGGAGTAAGTAAGAGACAGAAAATGTGAAGTGAGAATATGTAACACACAATTAACTGCTATTCCTCAAAGAGAAGCAAAAGCAATATTTGAGAATATAAAACTGAGAACGTTCCAAAACTGATTAATTTAAGAGGCCTAGGGCAGGTAAGTAGTCCAAGACCATCTTAATCCAATTTCAAGACCTGAAGCTTTTGGTCTTCCCAGAGGACTAGAAGTTGAGCTGTGGTGTGTGTGACAGCTGTTTTGTTTTGTTTTGTTTTGTTTCCTGATTAGCCCTCCCTCCCAAGGTGAAATCCTGGACAGATCCTAGATTCCTAGTGTTTTTCTCTCTAGTCCCAGAAGGCTGCCAAAGCACAGCTATTCTATCAGCTAGTGACCAATAAGCAAAAAGGAACCACTCTATGTATTTCTAGCAGAGCGAAATTTAGTTGTTCATAACCAGAGAGCTGGTTGTAAAAATATTATAAGAACTGAAGGAACGAAAGGAAAAGGGCAAGTCACCCAGAGATCACAAAGTTGCTTCGTGCCCTGACCCACATGAAATGCTCTTGCCACTGCGGTTGAAACTAACCCACTGCTTCTCATCAGATGCTCAGGAGTTAACCTCAATGATGTTGCAGAAACCAATACCAAAGTTTTCGGGGCCCATAGTTGTTGTCAGGGTGGGAAAACGTCTGCTTTCTCTGCTAGTCCATCAGCATAGGAGCAAACCTGCAGTCCTGCAAAGTCAGATTTATTGGCCTATTGAAGCAAGGGAAACACGAGCAGCATCTCACCAAACAACAGAAACGACAGTGTTATCCCAGGATCTGTGGAAAGTGTGGAGTTTAAGTGAAATTTAAACGAGGCAGTGCTTGGATAAGCTCAATGCAAAGCAGGGCTGTGGATAAAGGGATCAGCATCAGGTCTGGACTGCAAGGTAGATTCAGGGTCCTGTTGCCTTAGAAACTAAAAAGCTAAGATAGATGTGGAAGTGGAATGTTGTGACGAGAAACCACTTAACTGAAACTCTACAATAGGACTGAAAATTGGGGTGGCTTCTCTATATCAAAGCAGCTAAGGTCCTTCAGGCAAAAGCGAGACATTTCATTCTTACTGATATAATTTCAAACAACAAATGATTTTAGAGACAAATATTTTTCACTGGTAAAGGAAGGAAGCAGTAATCACTTAAAGAAAAAAGTCATAATAACACTTTACAACTGCAGGGTGTCCTTGGAGTAATATCCGTCCCCATTAACTTGGCAGTTGGCTTTATCTGTGGCTGTTATGTCAGCATGATGAATGGCAGGGCAGATTTTTCCTTTGTCAGTCTGAGTTAATTTTTATATTCTCATTCCTTTCTTCTATGTTCAGCTTTCCACTGGCATTTCCCATTGCCAGAGACTAACTGGAGATCGGCTGGGAAGGCAGTCAGGATATGTAGGTTTCAGGCTTTGTGCCCCCTCAGATAACAGAGCAGCCTCCTGAAAAGAACTTGAGAGCCAAAAGGAAAATCAACCCACAGAACATGCCTCTTCAAGTTCAGCAAATGCCCTCAAGAACAACATGGTCTTGAATGATAATCTCCTTCTTCGGGTTTCTCATCTTTATCAAGATCTTAGCTCATAGTCCCTAACTATGTTTTTAGCTCTCACTTTAAAGAAAATGGTTTTTAGATTTTTCTCCAGCTATTCCAGTTGCTTGAACAGAATGGTTATTTCAGTGAGATTATCCAGTTTACCATTATCCACCCCATCTACTTTCGAATCAATCTTGCACATTCCTATCAAAATAATCTTCCTAAACTCAGCTCTGATCATGTCAAGAGATGGGCACCACACAGGCAAACAAGAAATGATGCCAGCCAGTTTGTGGGGAAGAATATTTTGTCTGTGGATAAGCCCTGATGCTGACCTGAATAAGGGTACGTGAGCCAGGACACTGGGCATTTTTTATTAGGTCACACTATTCAATGTTCTTACACTCAGTGCAACCCAAAATATATTTTTCCAAGCTATGAGTCCTTTCAGTAAAATCGAATCCATATGTTTTTAATTCATGGACAATTGACTCATTAACAAATTATATGGTGAAAACAAGTTGATGTCCTCAAACTTTTCAAACCCTGCAGTGAGGCTTGTTTCTCATCATTTTCCTTAGAAACTTAAAATGTATAATGCCGAAAAAATTTTTCTAGAACATGCTAAACCCAAACTCTACATGGTCTCAATCTGCCAAGCCCTAGAGGAAGCTTAGAGTGTCTGTCAGGAGGGATAGGGTGTTAGGGCCTAAGATCACCCACGTGTCTACCTTCGTTGGAATGGAATTTTACACTGTCTTTGACTTTCAGTCCTCACCTCCACATTGGTGACATCAAATTTTTCATCAATGCCTTTCATAGTTTACAAAGGGTTTTTTCATCCATCACTTCACTAGATCCTCAGTAAAACCTCATGAAATCAGCACTACTAACCAGTATTTTTATTCCCATTTAATAGAGGGGAAGATGAGACTCAGAGAAGTTAGCTGTTTTGCCCAAAAGTTCAAGGTATTTATAGCCAGCCTCCAAAATGGCCCCCAATGGTGCCTGCCTCTCACACTGTACCAGGATTGGGCTGTGTAACCAATAGAAACCAGCAGAAATAATGGTATGTCACTTCCAAGACGAGGTGATAAAAAGGCCATAGCTTCAGTCTTGGGGCCTCTCTCTCTGTCTCTCTCTCATACACACACACAACTCAATCTGGAGGAAGCCATCTATCATATCATAAGGACACTCAGAGAACCGATGAGAGGCCCATGTGATAAGGAACTAAAGTCTCCCGCCAACTGCCTGCGAAGAACTGAGACCTGCCCAAAACCATGTGAGCGAACTTGGAAGTGGATCCTTCAGCCCCAAGCAAGCCTTCAGATAACTGCAGCCCTGGCCAACAGCTTAACTGCAACCTCATTCGAGATCCTGAGCCAGAACCACTGAGCGGAGCCATTCCTGGATTCCTCACTTGCAGCGACTGGGAGGTAATAAGTGCTCATTGTTTGAAGCTGCTAAATTTCAGAGTAATTTGTCACAGAGCGATGGATAATTGATACACAGAGCTATATGTGCTCCACAATAGCATGACCCAACAGTGACACTGTATATGTCTCCATCATCCCCAAAGTGGTGAATCCTATATTCACTAAGAAATATAAGCAGCTTCTAAACTCAAGATACAATAGTTTTAGGCGATGGGGAAACTGAGAATAAGTTCTGTATATGGCAACATAGAACACTATTGCCTTTATAATGCACTTTTTCATTCTTAAAAGCTTTGGGGCAACATTATCTATTTGATCCCAACAGAATAGTCTCAAGCTGGTACCCACCCTGCCCTTTGAAGTCCACTTTCTAGATCATAAATATGCCCGCTAGCCAGCTCTCACCTTCTACTTGGGCTTCTACTTGTCATCAGAGCCTCCTTCTTCTGAGAAGGAGGACTATAGCTATAGTTGTCTTCTCAGTGTTTAACTAAAAGGCCTCTACATCATCAAACCATCAGTTCATAAAGAACATTATCCACCGGAGTTGATGGCAAATTGGGTTACTGACAGTATTTCTGAGGCAAGGCATGCTCATTCAACATCTTCGATTCTGCCTAAGCAAGGAGTTGCTATACATTTTACTGAATTGATTAGGAGTCCCTGGAGGTTCTTAAATCCTGAAGGGTTAAGGATTTTTGCTACTCACTTGGCAAACCTTCTACCCTAACAAAGAAGGCTCCACAAATCTCAGCATCTGGCCTCTGTGTCTTTTTATATTCCTGAAATCTGAATGCATTCTCCACTCCTCCCTCTCCATATTCTATCTGAATTCTCTCCACCACTCAAAGTTCAGCAGACACCCGAGAAGACTTTTCTGGCCCCGATTCCAACCCCAAATGAGTTTTCCCTTCTTTGAAACCCAAAGATCCATCTCACTTTTTTTCTGTATTTCACTTGATAAATGGTTATTTAGTTTCCCCAACATGACTGAAACTCTTTGAAATGAGGGAGTCCTCAGTTACGGAGCACGCACTCAGTGGTAGGCTCCACACTCGGTTTTCTGTATAGATTACTGAGTACATGGATGTCATCCCTCTGTGAGGGAGTTGAGTGAGTACTGCCAAATGCTTAATTGACTAGCAGGCTCATTAGTGTCTGCCCACCCCCAGTCTTGTCAATGGATTCGATAAATGATTAAAAGGTCTCTCTCAAGCTTCAGAGTCCCTAGATTTTCCTCAAGCTTCTAGTAGATATGTTCATTAGTGTCTCACTGCCTCCATCCTGTCCATGGCCGCTGAAAGGAGCGGCTCTGAGCCATACATGACCACTGGCCACCTCTGACTGAGCCAGGGATAGATCCTTGACCCAAAAATGGACCCTCTCTTTAGGATTATGGAAGAATGAGGTCTCTAAGGGTCTGAGGAAGTTGGATCATGGGAGGTATAGGACCTTTTAGTTCACAGTCATACAGTTTAATCAGCATTGGTGTAGTACCAAGACAATTCGGAATTATGACAGAGCAGAAAATCCAAAATTAGTTAGAAGAAACTGGCCTGCAGTAGGAAGCAGGGGAGTGGAGCAATTGCCCAAATGAAGCAGCACTGAGAAACCTTGAGGTCTCCTGAGACAGGAATGGGTCTGCTCAGTCCTGACTTTCCTTCATTCCCCTGTTGCCTGGCTGAACTTCATTTCTTATCCTGGCTACTCAATATAGTCTCCAGGGGTCCTTCAATAACCTCCCTTCATATCTGGGCTAGTTTGATGGGTCTCTGTTCCTTGCGATAAGCAAGGCTAGAATAAAACAATGCCCAAGATTTTTAAAGTTAAATAGGGATATAGGGTGAACAATTCAGATTCATATTGATACTGAAATATCAAAGTCATCTTCAGGCCATAAATTATACCCAGAAAAAGCTTTTCTAGTAAAAGCTTCTCATTTTATAGATGAGGAAGAAGATACCCAGAAAGGAGAAGGGATTTACTCCAGGTCACACAGAAAATGCTAGAACCAAGACCAGGACTTATGTCCCCTCATATTTTTCAGGGTTCATCTATTGCTTTGTCATCATTAAGTCAGCTCTTGCCAATGAGTGTTCTCTGGGGCAGGCAAACAGGACAAAATTAAAGAGAAATAGCAGAGATCATTAGTATTTCCCCACCCCAACCTCACCAATGGATTTTTGGGGAATTTTGCTTAGATCTCAGGCAAGCTAAAGGAAAAGACGAGCAAGATGCTGATGTTGCATTTCTTTAAAGACCCAGGTCAGAGACACAGAAGAGAGAAGTGAAATCAAGTTACTGGCTACCCATTTTAAAATACTATCCATATGCATCTTAAGAGGATGCCAAGAAGGAAAGTTTATCAATTTTCCCATAAAAATATGAGGTCAGTCTGTTAATAAGAGAAAAGTATTGCAGCTTCTTGGAGCAATTGTGCTGAGGAGGCAGAATTGCCTGCAGAATGCCCTTGTTACATATATCCTTAATGTAATATACCTCCTTGGTAATTTGGTGTTTGAAATAATCAACATTATCTTGTGTTACAATGTATTATATTTCCAGTAACCAGAAAACACCTTCACTGCTCCCATTTCCTCATGCATTTTAGTACCTTAAATATTTTAATATCCCTTCAATTATATGAAAATGATCTCAAAATATTTTTATTGAGATTTAACTTATTTGAATGTCCCAAACAAGTGAAGTAAAAGTAAGATATAGAATTTTAAAAATGGTAATTAGCTGGGGCGCCTGGGTGGCTCAGTTGGTTAAGCGACTGCCTTCGGTTCAGGTCCTGGGATCCCAGGGTCCTGGGATTGAGTCCCACATCAGGCTTTCTGCTCAGCGGAGAGCCTGCTTCTCCCTCTCCCTCTGCCTCTCTCCCCTGCTTGTGTTCCCCTGCTCTCTCTCTGTCAAATAAATAAAATCTTTTTTTTTTTTTTTTAAATAAATAAAATCTTAAAAAAAAAAAAAATGGTAATTAGCCTCATAGATGGGCCAAGAAGATACTAAGGAAAGGGAAATTGCCCCACAGTTAGCCCATAGTTGTGATGAATATGCATAAATACAAACAGAGAAGCCCCAGGATCACTATGAATGAGAAGGAAGAGGACACTCTCTCCTACCTTTAGCTGGAACAGTCACTTCTAACACTGACTGAGCATTTACTCTATGCCATGCATGGCATTAGGCACTTTATAGGCATTATTTCATATCATCTTCATAAGAATCCTAGTAGATAGTATTATTTTCATTTTCCTCATTTTGTAGATTAAAAAATATGGAGCTTAGGGAAGTTAATTAATTTTACACAGGTCTACTGGCAGTTAAGGATAGATCTCAAAGATCCAATGCCCCCAGGGCTTTCTCTTTACCTCTCATTTCTGTTTCATTCTAAACATCAGCCTTATTCTTCAGTCTCCTCCATGTGTTAGGAAACGGGCAAAAGTGGTTCTGGGGCCACGTTCATACTGTTAATTTGTACTATCTTAAATATTTTAATATTATTAACAACATTATAATAGCAGCAGTGGCAGGAGAATCCAAGAGAAAACTCTTTAGTTTGTGTATGAAAAATCCCAGGAAGACTTTGGTTGGCCTGACTTGATCCATGACATGCCCACCATTATGTTCAAGAAGGTTTTATGACTACCCATGCCTGAGGTCACATACCACCCCTGTGATCAATAAAACAGATGCTGTGACTGGCAGTCTCCCCAGAATTCCTTTATTGTAGTAGGGAAGGAGGTAGGGGGGTGGTAGGCAGATGAAAGCAGATACCCACACAGCTCCTGTTGTGTGAGAAAGATCATAGAGTAGAGAGCCCAGAGGTACTCCAAGAAGAAGATGAAACATGAGGACAGGCATGAAGATGTTAAATAACATAGTGTGTCTATAAATCTGCAAGTATTTTAGATAGGTCTGAAGGAAGAACAGGATGTGTCTGACAAGGATGTTAAGACCTAAGATTGAAAGTCTTTGGAGAACTTCATGTGATACCCCAAGGAGCTGGTACTTTATCCTGAAAGCAAAAGTGAGTCATGGAAGGACCTTAAGCAGGGAGATCATATGATGAGTTCTGATTTTGAGAAAATGCAGTCTTAGGGTAAATCTACAAGAAATGTGAGCAGCAGAAAAATCAGTATGGAGACTGACAGTAGTTCAAGCAAGAGAAAATGAGTAAATGATTAAAAGCGGTGGCAGTGGGATCGGTGATGAAGAGAGGGAGAGCAGTGATCTAAGGAGGCAGGATTCATAAAAGAAAATCTGAATTAGATTGTTCAAGCTGTCCAGTGATGCTCAGCCACCTTCACAGCTGCTCCAACAGGACCACCAACACAGCAATGAACAAAAGTGTCCACATAAACAGGAGCCAAATCGTGCTGGCCTCCTAGAAGTAGCAGAAGCCACATCTCCACCACCTACAAGCCTTAAGTTGAAGCTGCTGGTTTTGCAATTCACAAAGGACACTTTCAGCCCATGGCCTTGGAAATGGAATGATGAGGACAGAAACTTATCCGGTAGGTCTGTTAATCAACAGACTGTAACAACTAGATCTCCAGGAGGCAGCAGGGCACATGGGAAGAGCTGGGCCATGAGGGCAGACAGACCGCAGTTTGGCTCCTGGCTCTGACCCATTCTGTGTTTCTTGGACCAGGGCTTATACTCTCAACCCTCCGTTTTCACAGGAGATTTTTCCCCTGGAGATGGTGCCATTTCTTTCTCAGGGGTTTTATGAGGACTACAAATAATAGCATCAGCAAGAACAAAACAAATTTCAAATGTGGTTGGAAATGAATCTGTTTGGATCCCTAATTTGTTTTGCTTGAGGGGGCAGAGGAAGAAAAGCCAAACTAAGGGACATTTATGCTTTCTACCAACAAGTGAATTCTCGCCATTTATACACTAAGGTGACAGAGTAAAGTCAACCATGTTATAAACACTGAGTTCATCATCAGAGTGTGTACATTAAAACTGAAGTGAATTAATTCAATTTCTGTAACATTTTCTAATAAATTACATTTTCTTCTTGAACTTATAATGAATAAGATTTCTTACCAAAAAAATGTAAAGTTTTACAATAATCAAAGACATATGGTTAAGGGTCACATTCCATAGGAGATAGCCATAAATATTTGTACTTAAATAGCAGGTCAGCACAGGAGGGTTTATCCTTTTCAGCAAATAAGTAGTGAGAAATTTAATGTACTAATTCAGAATACATACAGATATAATTTCAAAAAAACATTTGTCCCACTTGGCTAAAATTCTTGCTTATTGGCCATCTTATGGTAACTCATTTGTAAATATCCTTTAACCTCCTCTCCTATCTTCAAAACAAAGGATAATGAACTAGTCCGAGGCTTTCTATTCCTCTAGTCACTTGGGTTAAGTCTTCTTTTTCACTCCTATTCTCTTTAAATCTGTTGAGATTTATAGCAATAGTTCAGCCACCATTGTGACCTAGAAAAATATGGCTTTTAATTTTCTGTTTCCATATATGAAAATGGCCTAGCATAGCATGTTGCCTGAAGAAGTTCAGGCACAGAGGTAAAACAGGGCTCACTGTGCTTCCTGTCTCATCTGTGTGCTCCCTCACCCTGGAAAGCCTGGCAGAGGAAATCCAACCATTGAAGTCCTCCCTGGGGAACTCTCTGCCGTGCTGTGGGGGCACAGAGAAGATGTGGCTCTTTCTAAATCTTAACCAGAAAATGAAGGCTGGTTTGGGGCCAATATAGTCAATAATGTGTCATGATAAACAATCATAAATCATACATGTGGAATAGCTACTTTACTCCTCAAGAAAATATAATTTCTTCCCTCATCTGGCTTTTCTTTGCTCTCCTAGACTGGCTGAGATCCATTATAATAAAAGTAGATTCAACTTGCAGGTAACTAGAAGCAAAAAAACTCAACAAAGTTAGCACAGTAAACCTTCTCCCATGCCAAATACATGTCACATTATTCTAATACAGGCAACCCTGGATTTAAACCTGCTGAATTGTGATGCCCCCTACTTTTACACCACAGTAAAGACCAAACCCCATATTGATGGCTTCCAAGTTCTGCAAGCAATGCTAGGGCATTCCAACAGGCAGCCTGACGTGCTCACCACCATCGGCAATAACTCAGCTAACATCG
The DNA here is from genome assembly GCF_004348235.1 of Phoca vitulina. Classification (NCBI taxonomy): domain Eukaryota; kingdom Metazoa; phylum Chordata; class Mammalia; order Carnivora; family Phocidae; genus Phoca; species Phoca vitulina. Next base: position 22,830,819 of record NW_022589730.1, read on the forward strand.
TCGGCAGGTACGCTTAGAGTAAGTCAATCTCTTTCAAATCGCTCTACACTTTATCTTTGCAAATTTTCTGTACACTTTTAAATGACTTGCTCTTTACTCTGTCAAAGAAAAAGAAAATTTGGCAAAATACACAGAATGTCAAAACTACCCACAATAAAAGGCAAGACAATCAATCTCTTTGAAAAGGAAACATAAGAGTTTAACTTTGTGGTAGGAGAAATGAATGTGAATGAGCAAACTTCCAAGTCCAGACTGTCACACTCAATGCACAAACACAATTCTGAAGTTCAAGGAAACATATCTGGAGACTATGAAGAGCACTGAGCCAATGCAATAGACAGTCTTTAAAAAAAAAGAAAAGAAAAGAAAAAAAAGGAATTATTTATCAGATGGAAAATCTTACACTGTGTAATAGGGGGGCTGAAGCCACTTCTTTGCCTAGTTTGGACCTAGCAAGTCACCTTGGAAAGGGTCTTCCTTAGTGAAGGAAGAATTTATGGGGTCTTCCTTATCTGACAGGCACTCATTGTTCTAGAAGTGTATGTAACAGATGTTTTTTAATCTTCTAACAAGGTAGGCTTTTGAAGTGTAGAACTGATGCCAAAAGAAGGTATAGTAAGCTGAATGATTTTTCTCAGGGCATTTTGAGAGGGAAGGAACAAAACACCCTCCCCCACCCCCGTCCCTGCCAACACCTGCTCCCTTAAATCCAAAGTTAGGAGAGACTTTAGTGAAGACTGGGGTTGTCTGATCCAAGTTCTGCTGGCCCAAGGAGACCCGAAGGGCCCTAAAGCATGACTGTGCTGGTGTGTCAGTTCCATCAGAAGAGTCTGAGTGTTCCGATCCAGGCTGGAGCTAGATGCACTTCTATATTCGGCCACCTGATACCACGATTCCTACTTTGAAAAAGCAATGGATGAGCACGTAAATGTGACCAAGAGCAACAAAAAGGCCCTAGAGATCAAGCATGTGGCACTACAAGCAGGATCTGGGTGAGCAAAAGCATCATTCCATGATCTAGAAGAGTCACTTGGAATATGGAAGACTAGCCTTCAAATGAGATATCACATAGGAGCCACAAAAGCACCAGCAGGGCTGACCTGTTTCTCCAGTTATTATACCAAAAGTATGAACCGATTGGGAAGCTGGAGACTGAGAAAAGTCCACAAGATGGAAATATTAAGTGCCTGCTAAAAGCACATGTCAGGGATTGAGCAATTAATTTGAAAACCTTATACTAAGTGGAAGAACTCAGTAGAAAATGCTACATATTATATGCTTCCATTTATGTGAAAAGTCTAGAATAGACAAATCCATTGAGACAGAAAGTATATTAGTGCTTGCCTAGGGCTAGGGGAGGGGGCTGCAGAATGGATAGAGAGGGACCGCTAATGGGGTACTGGGTGTGTTTTCTGGCATGATGAAGATGTTCTAAACTGATATTGTGGTGATGGGTGCACAACTCTGTGAATATACTATCAATCATTAAATTGTACATTTGAATGGATAAATGTTATGGATGGGTAAATTTTATGGTATATAAATTATATCTCACTAAAGATGCTTTCAAAAAGAAATAAAGTATATATTTTATTCTCTCCAGAGAAATGGAGATAATTTTTCTCCTATGTGGACTATATTATCTCATTTTTCTCATAAAAAGATTCAGCATGGAGAGGCAATATATCGCAGTAACTAACAGCATTGGGTTTTAGAGTCAGACTCTCTCAAAACACTCTCTTAAAGCTGTGTTTTGTACAGTTGTGTGATTCTATGTCTCAGTTTCCTCATCTACAAAATGGGGATATAGCAAAACCTACTTCTTTGAGTTGTTGGAAGGATCAAATGAAAGGGGTTAGCATAGTACCTGACATGAAACTGAGTGCAAAATGAATGTTCAGTATTCAAAAGGGCTTTTAAAATATGCATATTTACTTATATGTAAAATATTCTCTCTGCAGGGTCCAAGAAACTGATAAGGTTTATTGCATGGGGGACAGAAACTGGGTGGCTGGGTGAAAAGATGCAGGAGGGAAATAGACTATATAATCTTTTTTATATTTTTGGAATTTTCAGTCATGTAAGTTTATTACACATGCAGTGAAAAATTAAGTTTAATTGGTTTTTGAAAAAGAAACAGGACTTTATTTGTACCCCAAACCAGTCTAGCAGGCTAGACTAGTTACACTTGCAGGTTCCAGGATCTGATAGAGCCAACCAAATACCTGAAAATCAGGTACAAACCAAGACACACATCTTATCTAGAGAGAGATTTCAATAATGGGGAGTTGAAAGATACCCAATGGAAAATTTGTTACTGTAAGCAATAGATAACATTATTGGTTCAGACAGAAAACTGGTTGATTTAAAATCAAAAGGGCGTCATGATGATATGGTAGTTAGTTAAGAGCGTGGAATCTGTAACTAGACAGCTTGGTTTGAATTCCAGCTTTGTCATTTGTGATTTTTAACCTCTCTGTGCCTCAGCTTTCTCATCTGCAATATGGGGATAAGATGGTAGGGTTTTCGTGAAGACTGAACAAGGGAAAACTTAGACTAGAACTTAGAGCATAATGAATGTTGGTTATTATAGTTTGTGGAGTTCCAGGGAAATTCCAAGCTCTGACACAGAGGCATGGAAGAATTATCTGAAGAGTTGAATGAAAATATTGAAAAGACAAGCTATCATCTGAGGAAGGTGTTCCATGTTGGAAAAAATTAAGTCTGTTAGAGGAAAATGTCTTAGAAATTATATATACCCAAGTAAGAAAAATCAGTAACAACTATAAAGCAACAAATGATCAATAATTGGGTTGAAATTAAAGAAAATGGAAAGAAAAGAGAGACAAGAGCAAGAAGAGGAGGAAGAGAATAGGTTGCCAGTTTTCTGTTATTTACTATTTTTTCTGTTATTTACTATTTGAGTTTTTCTGTTACTTACTATTTCAGAGGCATTCATGAACACTGAAATCAGAAATTTAAAAAATGTTGGAAAAGGCAACTTTAATTTTGAACACTGTTAAAAAGTGCTTAGACGGTGAAGAATTTCCGTGTTTCTGGAAAGAGATTCCCAATGAAGAGATATCTTTCGTTTAAACTTCATTGGACACTTATTTGAAAAAATTCTTTGGGGGGAAAATACATATATGAGAAAGATTATTTTTATATTTTATATATATATGATTTGTTACATATGTGATACATATATAATGGAGAAAGTATAATAAAAATGAATATGTATGGACCTATCACCCACTTAAGAGTTGGAATATTAGCAAAATCATTATTTCTTTATGTGCCCTTTCCCTAGACCATTCATTCCCTAGCTTCCTTCTCAAAATATTGTTCAGTTGCTCTTGTTTTTAGGCATTTTTAAAATGTTATCATGCTGTATGTATTATTCTATGACTTATTTTTCTCATTCTGCAAATATTCATCTATAATGATGCATCAATGTTAAATTCATTGAGTTTCACACACATTGAAAAGATATTCCACAATTAAACATACTCCTGTCAATGGCATTTTGATTGTTTCAGGATTTTTGCTCTTACAAACAATGCTGGTCAGACCATTCTTGTATGTCTTTTTTCCCCCCTAGCTTTTATCAAGCTATAATTGACAAATAAAACTTGTGTGTATTTATGGTATACACCATGATGTTTTAAGATACACTCACACACACACACACACACACACACACTTCGTGAGATTATCACCACAATAAAGCTAAGTAACATATCCTTCACCTCACATCATTATCATTTTGTTTGGGTGCAGTGAGAATGTTTAATTTAGCAAATGTCAAGCATAAAATATAGTATTTTAACTATAATCACTAGCCTTTGACCAACATCTCCCCATATCTCTTACCTCTACACTGTTTTCCATGATGGTACCCTCGCTTGCATCTTAGTATGCATATTTAAAGTATTTCTTTGTGACAGCCATGAGTGAAATTGCTCAGTAATGTTCAGCTTTACAAAAGAATGAAAAAATTGTTTTCCAAAGTAATTGCACCAACTTACACTCCTATAAAGAGTGCATGAGAATTCTCATAGATCACACCCACATCTACACTTGGTATTGGCAAACTTCGTAATTTTTGAGATTTTATGTGCACTTAATTTACATTCTCCTGATAACTAATGATATGTGAGGGTCTTTTCTTATCTCTCTTTGCATTTGTGCTTCCTCTTTTGTGAAATGGCTGTGATCTTATGCCTATGAGGTGAATTATCATTCAGGTCTCTTTTTTTCTGATATGTAATCCTCCACAAGGTATATACATTGCTGTATATGGCTTATCTTTCCATATATTTTGATGGAAGATTTGATTTCTTAATTTTAATGTAATCTAACTTATCAATCTTATCTCTTTTAAGAATTCCTTCCCTACTCAAAGCTTTCAATAAAGTTTTAAAATTTTACCTTTCACATCTAACTCATTAATCCACTGGGGAATTGGTCTTTGTGTATGAGTTAGGGAGCTAACTTTATTTTTTCCTCATATGGAACACCAACTTTTCCAGCACCACTTTTTGACTATTCTATTTTTCCTTAGTGATTCACAACACTACCCATGTCAAATACAGAATTTCCCCAATATACTTAGGGCTCCTTCTGAGGTCTGGTTTTTTTCTTTCATTGTCTATTTTATTTATGATATTAACAGTACTGCACTGTTTTAATGACAATAGCTTTATAATAAAGCTTAATATAAAAGGAAAGTCTCCCGATCCCTCCACCTTATTGTTCCTTAGGACTATCTTGATGATTCTTGGATTTGGCTATTCCATGCATCTAACAGGTAATAATGGCCCCATGCCAGGCTTGCTTATTATGTTCTGGTAATATCCCATGCCCCGCCCCCCCATATCTCAGTGGTTTAAAATGAACAAAAAAGTGGCTCCCATTACATAATTCCTGTGTCAGCTCTCTTCCATGACACCCCCACTCTACAAAGCAGACTATTAGGACAGCTGTATAGCGCTCATTGCTGAGGAAAAGAGGGGCGGAGGGAAAGGGAGCTCTGGAGGGCGGCGCACTATCAATGCAATGCTCTGATAAGAAACGACACATGCATCCAAATGTAACTCACTGGCCAGAACTGGTCACATGGCCCCACCAGACTCCAAAGAAGTCAAGAAGCACAATCTACCATGTGTCTGGAAGGCAGAAAAAACTTGTTGAATGAATAGCTACCATCACACGGACCACTACCTTGAAGGCCTCAGCACCCTTCCAATGGGCTTGCAGAATGTACTGATAGAAACAAGGGGGTGGGAGGTCAAGAGGCTGAACTCAGGATCTACAGAATCCTACTTCATCATTTTGCCCAAGGCCTATCTAGTCATTTATTTCGTGGAATTTTAGATTCAAACTAAGACATGGCTTAAATAAACTTCTGGCAAAGGCTGTGGAAATAGAACGATATAAGTCACCTCTCTGAGAGTGGAAAAAATTAAATCAGAGAATGAATTCACTTTGTTTGCATTAAAGGAAAATTATGAAGCTGACTACTTGGATCTCAAATTCCTTTTTTCCAGAAACTGTGTTGTAAACCCCTTCTCTTTGTAGCTAAACAGAAAACCTATCTGCTGGTCAATCATGTGAAAGAAAATGTTACAAGTAAGCTGCATTTGACTATTTCTAATTTTTATCACAAATTATAAACCCTCTCTGTGTGTTTCCTTACACTGTTAATTCTCATAGTACAGATCTGACCAAACAAGTCTGAAATATGAAATATTTTAGATGACTTTGAAAAGTCATAGACTAAATTGTTCATAAATCATACATAATGTTAGTAAGTTCATCATTTCAGGTAAGACATCGTTGACAATGACGTCACTCCATTGACTGCATTTTTCTCTTCCCTCTTAGAGCTGAATCCATTGTTAACACGGTCTCAAAAATGTCAGTGTGACTTGCTACCATTTGAAATAGATACCATGGCACTCTTGCTGCCACATTTGTTTATGTATGAATTTTAAAAAGTGCCTATGACTATTTCCACATCTAAATACAATAAATACAAAGTCTCATTTTCCCATAAATACATATAACTAATCTACACCAGCAAGTCCATAGCTGCTAAGCAGTAGACAATGAATTCTTCTGACTTCCACCCGTCCCCCAGAAGAAAGAGCTAGCACTTGATTCAGCACATCTGGTGAAAATATGTGTAAACACAAACAAAACTATAAACATAATGCCTGAGAAAGGTGAGGACCCTGTGTCAGATTGCCTGAGTTTGAACCCCCATTCCTTCACTTTTTAGTTGTGTGGACAGGGGTGATCATAACATAGAGGCTAAGAGGCGGCATTCTGGAATTAGGTTAGTGGAATCTGCCTCCTGCTAGCTATGAGTCTTTGGGAAAGTTATTTAAACTAAGCCTCACTTTTCTCATCTATAAAACAGGGATAATATTAGTATTTACCTCATGGTGTTATTATAAATGTTATGTTATATTTTTAAAGTGCTTGACATTAGTGCCAGGTACATAGTAAGTGTTCAATTAATAACTCTTATTATATTAGTAATATTGATAGTATACAAAGGTACTTATACTTACTACAGGGCAAATGTCATTATGCTTGTCATTACAGATAGCTACAAGTTCACCCCTAGTGCATATGGATTGTCTTCACTTTCCAAAGATCACATTTTTTTCCTACCAGCTCAGTTGGGAAACTTAGACATTACTAGAAATATGGACATAGGATCCTAGGAATGAAATCAGTGTCATCTTATCAATATGCACAAATGTGAGGATCTGAAGGTACATCCCTCATGGGGAAGACAGGGGTATAAACCCCCAGGGCAAGCAAACCCATTGCCTGACCACGTGCTTCACTATCTGTCCCAGAGGCTGCTCCTCCCCCAGATATCTGCAGGTTGTTCCAGAAAACAGGTTGTTCCTCAAGAACACAGCCTGCATCCCAAGAGACCAGAGCCCTTGATTGCTTTGTTCAAAGACATGTGTGATTGTAGCACAGAGGGAACAAGTTTGGGTGATCGAGGAAACACTCCCGAGTTCAAAGGGAAGGCTTACACTGTGGGCTGAGGAAAGAATCTCACCAAAGTTCCCTTGGCAAGTTGGGTACTGTCATGTCTCCAATATAGAAACACCCCCTCAGTGAACAGAAATTTCCAGATTTTCTATTTCCACTGAACTGGGTGTCCTGAGATAGAAGCTAAAGGCATCTGGAATTTTAATGTTTTACTAGCCATTATAGATCCTCAATACTGGCTCTCTCCTCCCAGTGCTGAGAAATAGTGGGGAACATTGGTAATGGTGTTGAAGAGAATAAGGCAATAACAAAATGCGTCATTCTAGGCCAAAGGTCACAGGGACGCATCTCTTCCACGAAGGGCTCAGTGATGAGTGCAATACAGGACCCATAGCCCATCTCTGCTTATGGCTTTGCCCTGAGAACCCTGCTAATTGATAACAGGTCGCAACTCTTCATTTCCTTCTCGCTCACCTTCTACAAGCACCTTTGGCCTCTCCCTCACCTGGCTGATGCTCATTTGTTCTGATGACACATCTCCCTTCCACTCTCGGGGGCTAGCCCAGCTCTGCTAGCCACAACTCCCCCATTTCCTGCCCAGACGCCCTTTCCTGAATAAGCCTATTCATCCCACGCGTGGGAGAAATTGGCTGATCCCTGAGCACGGATTAATGCAACTGCCAAGGCTGGGTTCTTTCCAACAAAGTGACCTGTTTTCCTCCCAACAGACCAGCCCATGAACTCTGAAGGGTATGTGTGTGCGCGCACATATGTGTGCACACGCGCGTGTGTGTCTTAACAAAGCAGTAAAAAGCCAAGAATTTCTCATTTAATTACCTGTTTGATAACTAGTTGTGCAACTTCTTCCCTTTCTCCCTTTTTTCTTTTCAAATATTCCAAATCCATTTATTAATGCTTATGATGCTGACAGCTGACATCATTGATACTTTAACAAAACCACTTAAAATTAGCCAAATATTGGGGCACCTGGCTGGCTCAGTCAGTAGAGCATGTGACTCTTGATCTCAGGGTCATGATTTCAAGCCTCATGTTGGGCATGGAGCCTACTTTTTAAAAAAATTAGCCAAATATCTAAGATAGTTACAGGTACAAAAGATATACAAATTAAAACAATTTGTAGTTGACCATAACTTCTGTATTCAGACATGATTATAAATGTAAAACTTTAGAAAAACTATACACCATCTACTCTGAGTGGTTTACATCTTAGAAAACAAAACCAGTCTTTCTTTGTTACACATTTAGTGTTTCTGGGAGGCTGAGGAGAGAAACACCATGATGCTTTGAACTTTTGTTCTTTTCTCTTATTGGCTGTTGTACTCTAAGGTAAGTGTGGTGACAGTCCATGAGACAGGGCTGAAGACTTTCCAGAGTATACACACAATCTTTCGAACTAAAGATTCATGCCAGCTTTGTCCTGTGATTGTGTAAAATGCTCAATGAAAAACCACTCCAGCAAATAACTGATGGCAAATACTTGAGGTGTGGGTTAGCATCCATCAAAGTTAATTCTCCCCCAAACACTGCTAAACTTTCAACTTTGCAGTTTGCAGACTGCTAGTGAAGAAAGTATTGGGCAAGAAACTGATTTACTATAGGTGCAGCTAGGTCAAAAGCAAAGCTCATTCAAAACTCAGTGTTGCGGGGGCGCCTGGGTGACTCAGTCGGTTAAGCATCCGCCTTCGGCTCAGGTCATGGTCCCAGGATCCTGGGGTCGAGCCCCATGTTGGGCTCCCTGCTCAGCAGGAGCCTGCTTCTCCCTCTTCTCCCTGCTCCTGCTCTCTCTTCCTATCTCTGTCTCTCTCTCTCCAATAAATAAAATCTTAAAACAAAAAACAAAAAAACCCTCTAGGTGTTTCATTCTCAGGACTTGTTTCTTGGTGTAGGTATCACCTGGAATGTCCACAGACTCTGCTACTTCGGAGAAGGGGGGTAGATTTCTTCAAATTTTGAGGCCAACAGCATAGCATCAGTGCCCCCAAACTGAAGTTTTCCTCCCAACACAGACATGGATGAGAGGAACCTATCAGTGTAGCTCACAGCCAAATACAGGGTCTCATCCTGTAGTTTATATCCTTCTCTTACTTCAGCTAACCGGTCCACAAGGATAGCCTTCGTGCTATGAGGGCTGGCTGGCTGTTTCTTCATGTAACCCAGGGTCGGCTTACATTTCACCTCCATTTCCTTGAGGTAAGCGTGAATGTCCTCAGGGTAGTCTGGCACTTCATTAACACTCACTGGCTTTTCATCTTCTAGTAGAATTGTTATGTCCACAGTGTGTGGTGACTCAAAGCTACCATCCATTGGATAATCAAGAGGTACCAGCGATTTTCTTGATCTAAGAAAATAATAGCTGAGTTAAAAGCCAGGACATTTTCATGTTCTGTTTTTTAGATGGAGCTAAAGTCTCGATGTTTTAAGTCTCTTCTGCTTCCTCCACATGAATGGTAAATGCAGGCTGTTTACTGTTTGCTTTCCAGGGAGGAACAGGAACATGTTCATCATTTATAGAAGATACTTAAGAGGTGCAACCCATCATGTCTTGGGCCTCGGTTGTGGTACTGGACCATGCGGGCCCCCGGGTCTGGGGCTGCTGGGTGGGCACTGCTTTCTCTTCTCGGGGTTGCTGTTCTCCTGGTCCTCTTGGAGCACCGTGTGCAGCAATGTTAGCAGTGCCCAGCCCGCCTTGAGGGCCACAGGCCCAGATGCAGAGCTGCCCAACATCACTGCTCCCAGGACTCTGGCTTGATCCGCCTGCAGTGCCAATCAGCGTGTACTCCATCCCACGGAACCCCCTGAAGAAGTGCTGGCCACCTGCGGGCTCGGGATCGCGCAGGACAACCCCCCCTCCCAAGGTTGCAAAAGGCGCAGGCAGGCACTGCGGGGCAAGGAGGGCTAAAGGTGCCCTTGAGAGAAGATATTTGCAAATGATATATCAGATAAAGGGCTAGTATCCAAAATCTATAAAGAACTTATCAAACTCAACACCCAAAGAACAAATGATCCAATCAAGAAATGGGCAGAAGACCTGAACAGACATTTTTCCAAAGAAGACATCCAAATGGCCAACAGACACATGAAGAAGTGCTCAACATCACTCGGCATCAGGGAAATCCAAATCAAAACCTCAATGAGATACCACCTCACACCAGTCAGAATGGCTAAAATTAAGTCAGGAAATGACAGATGTTGGCAGGGATGCGGAGAAAGGGGAACGCTCCTACACTGTTGGTGGGAATGCAAGCTGGTGCAGCCACTCTGGAAAACGGTATGGAGGTTCTTCAAAAAGTTGAAAATAGAGCTACCACATGATCCAGCAATTGCACTACTGGGTATTTACCCCAAAGATACAAATGTAGGGATCTGAAGGGGTACGTGCCCCCCGATGTTTATAGCAGCAATGTCCACAATAGCCAAACTATGGAAAGAGCCAAGATGTCCATTGACAGATGAATGAATAAAGAAGATGTGGTATATATATACAATGGAATTTTATGCAGCCATCAAAAAAAAAGAAATCTTGCCATTTGCAACGACGTGGATGGAACAGGAGGGTATTATGCTGAGCAAAATAAGTCAATCAGAGAAAGACATGTATCATATGATCTCACTGATATGAGGAATTCTTAATCTCAGGAAACAAACTGGGGGTTGCTGGAGTGGTGGGGGATGGGAGGGATGGGGTGGCTGGGTGATAGACATTGGGGAGGGTATGTGCTATGGTGAGCGCTGTGAATTGTGTAAGGCTCTTGAATCACAGATCTGTACCTCTGAAACAAATAATACATTATATGTTAAAAAAAAGAAGAAGATAGTAGGAAGGGTAAAATGAAGGGGGGGTAATTGGAGGGGGAGACGAACCATGAGAGACTATGGACTCTGAGAAACAAACTAAGGGTTCTAGAGGGGAGGGGGATGGGGGGATGGGATAGCCTGGTGATAGGTATTGAGGAGGGCACGCAAACAATGAATCATGGAACACTACATCAAAAACTAATGATATAATGTATGGTGATTAACATACCATAATAAAATTTTTAAAAAATAAAATAAAATAAAGGTGCCCTTGAGATGTAGCCCTTTTCTCCCTTTTACTTGGTTGATTGGTTGAATTTTGTCCCCCTTACTGGGGTAAATTCAGGGTATTATCAAGTAAGAAAATTTTATCTCATTTCTTTATCAAGAGAAAAGATAAACCTTATGGTCCAGATGGGCCTGTGGGTGTAGTTAATTCCTGAAGGGATCCCAGCTTCTGAAAATGTGAGAAAGTCCCTCTTTCTATTGATGTAAGTGATGACGGGTCACAGGGATGGCCACAAACTCAGGAAGACTACAGACTGTGAGGGGGATGCATCAAAATGTTGTGTACTGAAAACTGTGTCTGCATTATTAGAACTGTATTTGAGATATTTGCCAATTTCCTAGCAATTTTCAGACACTGTGTTAGTTGCTGTTGAGAAACAAACAATTGCTTCATTGCCTTTGTTACAGCCTCACAATCTATGGTGGAGAAGAAAAATACCAACAAAGAGTTCCAATTGATGGTAGAATGACAAAAATGCCTTAAAAATACAAAATAAAAAGAGCTGTGAGTTTACAGGGAGGGAGAGGGGCAAAGAGCAAATAGGGAGACCTAGGAAGATCTCATGAAGGAAGGTGGGCTACAGCAAGCCCTTGGGGTTGAGTAGGAATTAAATAGGCAGAGAATTCTGTACCTAGCTTTACTTACCTTCATGACGTAAATCATGGGGAGACATGATGTTATCTATCTACTTGTTCATGTCTCTTGTCTCCCCACCCCAGAGAATGTGAGCTCCATGAGGACAGAGATTCTGTGTGTTTCCTACACTGTCCCAGCACCAAGAACAGCGCCTACCATATGACAGGCACATGATGAATACTTGTGAAATAAAGAAATGATTGAAGAGTCAAAGTATTCCCGGTAAAAGAAACAATATAAGCAAAGTAAGACTGGGATAGACAACTCATTGATTGGCCATCTATTCCATGTTTGGAGTTATATAAGGGCTTTCAATGTATTCTGCCTAAAGCGAGGATAGGTGAGTCTTTTTCTGTGAAGGGCCAGAGAGAAAATATTACAGGTTTTGAGGGCCCTGGAGTCTCTGTTACAGTGACCTCAGCTCTGCCACTATAGCATGAAAACAGCCAGAGATAACATGTGAAGGCATAAGTGTTGCTGGGTTCCAGTAAAACTTGATTTACCAAACAGGCACCGGGTGGAATTTGACCTGCGGGCTATTGTTTGTCAATACCTGGCCTTAATAAATCCAAGACAAAGAAATTATTGCACTATATATGATTGATCAGTTCACATCAATGTGGGAGAAAAAGACAGATTATCAATATTTGCATCATGAACTGATTACCTGCCTGCACATGTTGTAGACCCCAGCTTAGCCTAAGGAACAAAGTTTCTACTCCGTCGCATTGACTCTCCTAGGCCTGTGCTGAAAACTTGGCTCATTTCCCTCCAGAGCATTTTGATGAATGGTTAGCAAATAGGATGAACAAATTTCTAAACATGTGGCAGAAACACTGGAGTGTATGTCCCCAGGAGAACTTCCTTTCATGATTCAAATTTAAATTTTTATTTGAAATATCTAGACGACTCAGCACTTTTCTCATCGAGGGCAAATATATGCAGGATCAAATATTAAGCTCTTCTGCAGGGATTTCACCTAGAAATCCCAACCATTAGTACGCCATAATCACATTAAGGTTAAGAGAGCAACAAAATAACACGAGCCAGGACTTAAACCACAACCCAGAACTATGTCTTAACTATGTCTTAGGAGACAGCTGATCATTGACTCACATGAGTTAGAAGGAAAATTCACACAGGCACAGCCTGGGTTGAAACAACTAGGCAGAGAAATTCAGGCTGTCAAAGAGTGAAGGCCAAGGAAATTAGCTAAGGCATAAAGGGCCAGGCAAGTCTCAAAGGTGTGGGCAGGTTGGGGTAAAATCTAAAAAATTTAACCGAGACCAGAAGATTCAGACATCTAGATATTGGCTCTGAGAAGTCAGAAAGGGCAGCTGAGGAGCAGAGAGGGGTAAAGCTGATCACAGTCCCCATGGGGCACATACCCAGAATACATTTCCAAGTGAAGGATTGCTAGGCCTTCTAATTCATACAATCATTCTGTCCATGCAGTTTTCTTTGTTTTAGGGTCAGTGAAGGTTGATGAGGAAGACTTTAAAAAAGCACAACTAGATTCTCTTGATCCAACTTCTGAAGGTGAAACATCAAATGTGTCAAGTGAAATCAAAGGTATATTTCCTATGACCTTTTATCATTCCCCATTTCTACACTCCTTATGAATAAGAGATTGATGTAAATAAATAAATAAATAAATAAATAAATAAATAAATAAATAAATAGGAGTTATCTGGCAGACCCATCTTCCCATGTACCTGAGCACACAAATATATTTATTACTTTTCCCAGCCTTCCTGTCAGCTCTATAACTAAGCTCCAGCTAATGGGATGGGAATAGGAAGTAATGTAATGTTTCTTCCAATCTTGGACAATCAAAAATATCCAAACATAGTCTTGCATCTTCTTCTCCTCTTCTAAATGGTTGGAACAGAAAGGGCTCTTGGGGCAAATTGAGATTCATGTGTACAAAATGGCAAAGATTCAAGATTGATGGAGACTGGGTTTCTGAATCACAGCATGGAGGAGAGCCAGCAATCCAGGAGAGCCATCATTGTATTGTGACATCAGGTTTAAGCCTCTGATATTGGGGGCATATCTACTACAGCAGTTAACATTACCTTCACTAACGTTCTATAGAGGAGCACACTTTGGTACCGGAAATTTTTGCAAATATTGCCTGCCCTCACAGAGCCTGAGCACTGTAAAAATGGGTGAAAGGGAGTGGGAGATACAGGCTTCCTGTTATGGAATGAATAAGTCACAGGAATAGAAGGCATCGTGTAAGGAATATAGTCAATGGTATTGTAATAGTGTTGTATGGTGACAGATGGTAGCTACACTTGGGGTGAGCACAGCAAAATGTATAAACTTGTCCAATCACTATGTCATACACCTGAAACCAATGTAACATTATGTGTCAACTATACACAAATAATTTTTTTTAATCAGTATGAAAAAAAGAATAGAATAAATGAAATTAAGTTAACATAACATTTTCCTCATTTAAGCAAAATTCAATCATACCTCCTATGCATATAAAAAAGAATGAAGTAAACAAAATAGTCCTTGGGAACTGGGACAGGATTGGAAGATCTAGGCTGGTATTAATTCCTACAGACCATTGAAAAAATGATGAAAACAAGGAACTTCCAAAAACAAGGAACACAGTGGAATGCATCTGAGGACCATTGGCAAACACCACAGAACATTTGTCTTTTCCCTTTTTTGCCTTAAAATTTCATCATTTTTTCTTTTTCTTTTTCTTTTTTCTCTCTATTCTCTGAGCTATCATAGTACTTCCTATTTAACATGAATATATAATGTCTTATTTATTTCACACATATAATTCCTACCAAATTGCATTTCTGTAAGGGCAGATACCAAGTCTTTTAACATTTTTCCTTCTGTTCCTAGGAGACCCAGAATTGAGTCCATGCCACTTCTCAATTCAAGATCCACAATCACCAGTGATCTGTGACAAGGTGCTGGTCTGGTTTGGTTTGTTATTTTTCCCCCTTTCCCCTTCACCACCAATCTCAAGTTTCCATCCTCCAACAGAGGCACTTGCTTTAGTCTTTTTAATGCATATATGTCTACTATCACTTAGACATGTATTCAGCTTTGGAAAAAAAGGTAGCATTGTGTTGTGCATGTGTGGTCTACACATAAATGGTATTTCACTCTTTCTGTACTTTATTTTTTTATTCAGTCTTTTGCTTTTGAGATCTACCCATGTTGCTACATGCAAATCTAGCTCATTTCTTCTGACTCATGCATAGTATTCTCTAGCATAATTGACTTTGAATCCATCAGCATGTTATAACAGTAAATATAATGTAAGTACAGGATGAGAAAGTTTCTCGTTGGCCACCAATTGTCTGGATTAGTCTGGGATTTTATTAAATTTCCCCTTGGTTAGTGACCTAGAGTCAGAATTGGCAGTGTGCTCATTTCATTCATAAATGATAGTCGTTTTAGAGGTAAGAGAATGGCAGGATGACACCACTCCCCCCCACACACAGTCCCTGCCTGCTGTCTCTATCATAATGACCTCTGTCTTAATCTGATTGTAAATTTGTGAGAAGTGAACCACAGTAGCTTCCTGTTTTGTACAGCTCCTAGAGAACTGTGGCATTTTGGAGCAGTTTTTAGAAAGAGAGAATCTACTCACTGAGCTTTTCATTTCTTGATTTAGCTATCAAGAATATGATCTTTATCTCCCCTCTACCCTATACCCTAGTCACTCCCTCCTTCATTCAAAAGATCAGCAGTTATAATCTCCGGAAACGTAAAGCCCTAGTTTGGTGTTTCTTAAGGTATATAGTACAGAGTCACCTGGGCATCAGAATGCCTGCCTTAGGCATTTGCTAAAAATAAAGATTCCAGAGTCCTTCCTCGCTGAATCAGAGTCTCTAGGGGTAAGACCCAAGATCTGTACCTTTCACAAGTGATCATAATGCACTTTAAGGCTCGAAACTCTCTGCCATAATCCTTGATTTTCTAACTCAAAAATTAACAGTAGTTAGTGTGCCCAGATAGCAATAGACTTCATGGTCATAGAACACTGAAATGGAGGCTGCCTGCCTGGCTTTGTCAGCCAGGGCACCTGATCTTGACATTTATAGAGAAAAGGATCTACCTTGTCCATGTTTTTATATAAAACAATATCCAAAGAGGGTTATTTCACTTGGGATTTTAGAAAGATGACAGAGTAGCTCAAGATATTCTGTGTAGAAAACCATATTCCGTTTTCTGTACATGCTTATAGCTGCGTTTGGAACATAGTTTCCTAATTGAAAAAATGGTGACCACATTTTTAAACAGACTAGAACTCATCCAGTCTGCATTCTCTCCTCCTGGGACAGAGATGCTCTCTCTACTGCTAGAATTGTGTGCATTCATCCTTCTGCATATTTTTGCCAACATCTGACTTAAGAAAATCTGTCCTCTCTTACTACAATTGGAAGGGTTGCAGGCAGAGATCCTTCCTATTGAAATTATAACCTTATTTATAGCATGTATTATATTACTTTCTGAATGTTAAATATGTTGAATATCACCTTTTTTAAGAAGATTTTATTTATTTATTTGAGAGAG
The DNA here is from genome assembly GCF_004348235.1 of Phoca vitulina. Classification (NCBI taxonomy): domain Eukaryota; kingdom Metazoa; phylum Chordata; class Mammalia; order Carnivora; family Phocidae; genus Phoca; species Phoca vitulina. The sequence continues at coordinate 22,847,134 of NW_022589730.1, forward strand.
AGAGAGATAGTGAGAGAGAGCACAGTGGGGAGGAGAGGGAGAAGCAGGCTCTCCGCGGAGCAGGGAGCCTGACACAGGGCTCGATCCCAGGACCCTGGGATCATGACCTGAGATGAAGGCAGACGCTTAACCAACTGAGTCACCTAGGCGCCCCTGAATATCACCTTTGAACGCACATGTATAAAAGTGTATTTGGTGGAAGAGCATGGTGAAGATTAGTGTTTAATTTCTTTATGCTCAGTTTTATACAAGAGAAACCTGACTGGATTATAGAACCAAGCTCATATTTTGGTATAGAAAGGTTCTCAACCTGATCCAAATTAAACAAATCGGCTGGGCTTCTAAACACTTTTTCAGTCCAAAGGTTAAAAAGAGTGGTGCATCTTATTTCAGCTTATAACTCTTAGGCACATGTCTGTCCATTCAAGAAGACTTCACTTAGTCTTTAGTCTTTGGGCCATCCTAACAAATGTCTGAAGACACCCAAAAATTTATCTAAGATTCCAGTTACCAAGAGAATGTAGATCAACTGCCTTGACCACTAACAGCCTCCATAATCAGGCTCAAATACTGCTCATTGCCCAACAATCCATCAGTATCCAACTTCACTCTGCTCTAATTAAACTCTCCTACTCGTCGGCTCCAAAATGTGCTCCATATCGGATGCTATGTTGCCTCTTTCCTTTGTCATCCTGTATACCAATTTTTTTATCTGGTTCCAAACTAAATTATCTCCCATCCCTTTCAACTTTTCCAAATCCCGTCCATTCTTCGGGATCCAAAAACTGTCCTGGCTGTATATGTATGATCTTCCCTCAGGTCCAGCCTGCAACAATCTCCGCTCCATCTGAGTTCCTGAAGCATGCCCCTGAGGCTCATTTCCTATTTGTCATTCACTATTGTGATATCTCATATCTGTCCCATGTTTCTATTTGCCTCTTCTATTGCTCTTAACTTTTCAGATGCATGATGCCTTCCTTGACTACGTAGATTGTAAGCTCCTGGGAACGGGACCATGCCTCATTATTTTTGGAGTCGACAGCAGCCCTGGGTTCAAGGCCCTGCGCAGAGACACGGCTCATCAAAATCCTCTTGTATTTCTCTTGAAAGGCTGCCTGCTGCTTCAGGTGCTGTGCTTGTCAGCAGGCTTTCAGGCTTGAATGAGTTGCCTGTCTTTGCCATTCAAACCTTCATACAGTGCTTAGCCTTCTCTTCTAATAAGTGTCTTTCTTCTCATTCATGACTTTTTTTAGTAGAAAAGATGTGAGCAACATCACTTAAAAATAAATTTAATATAGACTTTTGGAGACAGGGGGATACAGTTATTCTTGGTTAAAATATACTTTGAAAATGATTACCTAGGGTCAAAGATTCTGGATTGTAAACTCTGCTAGATATAGTGAGCATTTTGAAGATAAAAGGCATACCCCAAAGTAATACCTTTTAATTCATGACTCTTTTTTGGACTGGCTCTCATAGGCAAGATTCAATTCGTAGCAAAGTCACCTTAACTTTAAAAACGGCAGTTTAGTAAATCATTCCCAAGGATGCTCAGACTCACTGGGTATAGTTCAGGAATTCATGACAGCTTTAATCTGCTTTAGGACACATGTGTAGCTTTATCTGGAATGCAAGTTTCTCATTCAAATTTCTCTTAATGCAAAGAGACTCAGAACAGAATGGTTGGGAAGCAGTGGTTTCTCTGTCTGACCCACTGAGGACTGATATAAGGGAAGGGAAGATTTGTTTCATTAAAATCTAGGTCCTTGGTGTAATTTTGCAGAACATTGTAACTCTCCCAACTGCAATGGTAAGAAACTAGCACAAATCAAGTTTTTCCGTTCAGTTCTATTTTCATCACCTCTGTAGTAAACATCTAATATTATCCCTTTCTCGTGGGGCTCTTGAGTTAATCCCAGAAGAGGTAAATATCATCAAAAGCATCTGGGGAATCAGTTAATGCTTCAGCTACTGAACTCTGTTGTTTTTGAAATCACGCTAGTTTGAAACACACTTTCCCTTGAATTACAATGTGTTTCCTTGAAAGTTTATCTCTCAGGAAAACTCCCCCAATGCCAATGTAAACTCTCTTCCAAGCCCCAAATTAAATCACATCCTAGTGCAATTCAGATGTCATAAAAGTAGATAAAACTCAAGCTGAGTGAATAAAGGACACCAGTTCTCCTTGGAGGGAAATACAGTTTGATATATATTTTTAACTCTGAGACTTCTGACACTCAGTTCTTATCACCTCTAAGATGTGCAGCCTAAAGATTTCCAAGAATTGAAAAATGAAAAACCTACAAAAAAAAAAAAAAAAAAAACCACACACACACACACACATTTTAAAGTCTTAATCAGTGACTTGAGGGTCTGTGGGTATAACACTATCTGATCTGTTGTCTATTGCGGCATAGCAAGCCATTCCAAAAACTCAGTAATTTAAAAATAACAGTCATTTTATGGGGCGCCTGGGTGGCTCAGTTGGTTAAGCGACTGCCTTCGGCTCAGGTCATGATCCTGGAGTCCCTGGATCGAGTCCCGCATCAGGTTCCCTGCTCAGCAGGGAGTCTGCTTCTCCCTCTGACCCTCCCCCCTCTCATGTGCTTGCTCTCTCTCATTCTCTCTCTCTCAAATAAATAAATAAAAAATCTTTAAAAAAAAAAAAAATAAAATAAAATAAAAAAAATAAAAATAACAGTCATTTTATCTGCTCATGATTCTGTGGGTCAACAATTTGAACGGGACTCAGAGGGGTTCTTCTGTTGGTCTCACTTAGGGTCCCTCGTGTACCTGCAGGTGCCTGGATGGGTATCTGTGGCTTCCCTCGTGTCCAGGGTTTGGTATGGCTGTGAGCGGTGTCACGCAAGCCTAGTAAGCTGACTGGGCTTCTTCACAGGGCCTCTGATTACTAGGGGCTCAGAACAGAAGTCTAGGCCTATGCTTAGAACTCCACAACGTCCCTTCTGCTGCATTCGATCGGTCAAAGCAGCCACTAGGCCAGTCCAAATCCAAGGGTAGGGGAACAGAGCCCACTCTTGACAGCAAAAACTGCAAAGGATCTCTGGCCCTTTTCAGTCAAACACGTCATCTAATTTCCAAAACACAGAATGGAGAGGAGTGAATATTCCAACCTCAGCAGACTTCTGTTTTTCTCTTCTTCATAGGAAAGGAACATTATATTTTGTGACAATATCAAGACCACCTTGATATCAACAGTATTGAAAAGACTCAAGGTTAAGGAATACTTAACGTGGAATCAGAACACAGTGAAAATCAATTATTCATGAACAGAAAAGTCCAATAGCTATTTTATTTATATGTGTGTGTGTGTGTGTGTGTGTGTGTGTGTGTGTGTGTATAGTATAAATATTCTTGACTTTGTAAAATATTCACACCAAGTCTCACCTTAGATGTACAGAATAAGCACTCCTTGGATCAGTGATACTTCTTTTATTTTTTTTTATGTTTTTTTAAAAAGATTTTATTTATTTGAAAGAGAGAGAGCAAGCACAAGGTGGGAGAGGCAGAGGGAGAGGGAGAAGCAGACTCCCTGCTGAGCAGGGAGCCCGATGTGGGGCTTGATCCTGGAACCCTGAGATCATGACCTGAGCCAAAGGCAGATGCTTAACTAACTGAGCTACCCAGGAGTCCCTAGGTTTTTTTTTTTATAGATATAATGGAAAGGTACCCCAAAGTAGAATAATATCATGAATCCCTATGTATTCATCATTCACCTCCAATAGTTAACAGCATTTTGCCAATTTTCTTTCATCTTTCAGTCCTTCACACGTTTTTTTCTTTATAGGCTATTAAAGCAAGTTTCAAACAATATGGCATTTTACTTGATGTGTGTGCTTATTAAAGACTTCCTGGATGATTTACATGTGGGTGACTATGACAGAAACATTTAGGTGGTCACCAGATCTTCCATGAGCTCCTCTAGAATCCCAGTCTTCTTTATACTTTAGGTCAGGGCCATGTGACTTGTTCTGACCAATAGCTATGGGCAGAAATACCCAGTGTCCTTCCAATTTGAGGCATTAAGAGCTAGGGACTTTCTCCATCAATGACCTCCTGCTTCAGTGACCTTGGAATTCTGATATTCCAAGTGACATAGATATAAGTAGAAGGAGGCTGCTATTTCAGAGCAGATTTGATGTAAGAAGTAAGCCTTTATTTTCTCAAACTACTAAAATAGGGGAGTTTCTCTTTTATCTTAGCCTATGCTGAAATAAAAGAACACCTGGTTTACACAGACATAAAAAAGGATGAGATTGTGCCATTTGAGACAACGTGGATAGATCTAGAGGGTATTATGCTAAGTGAAATACGTCAGAAAGAGAAAGACAAATACCATATGATTCTACTCATAAGTGGGATCTTAAACAAACAAACAAGTGAATAAACAAATAAAAGCACAATCAGAGCTAAAAATATAGAGCATAAACTGATGGTTGCCAGAGGGGAGGGGTGGGTGGGTTAAATGGGTGAGGGGAGAGAAATAATGGAATGAATAAGTCACAGAATAAAAGGCACAGGATAAGGAATATAGTCAATGATATCATAGTAGTGATGTAACTCCACAGACGGTAGCTACTGCTTGCGGTGAGCGCAGCATAATGTTTACACTTGTCAAATCACTAGGTTGTACACCTGAAACTAATGTAACATTGTGTGTCAACTATACTCAAATAAAAAATTTAAAAAATAAAATAAAAAAAAAAAGAACACCTGGTTAGAAGGAAACACAACTAGGAACTACTAACTTACCATGTGATCAGAAGCAAATCCGTGAAACTTTAAGCCTCAGTTTCTTCATTCACAGAATGGGTAACCATGACACCCATGCTCTCTCTCTACCTCACAAGGTTATCATGAGAATGAGGTGGTAGAAGTAAAATTGTTTGAAAAGTTACACATTATTATAAAATGTGGTGGTTTGTTAGATTACTGTTCAGGCTATCAGAACCCACTTCCCACCATCAAGAATTGAAAAAAACATGGTAAAGACTACACACAATTTGCCACACAGAAAAGTTTTTATTAGTTCATCTACAATGTTACTATTTTTTAAATTACTAACTTGGGGATTCTATGTATCTATATTCACAACTTTAAAACCTCAACAGTGGGAGATATAGAAAAAGGATCATTTTGAACTGATTCATCCATTCTCTGCCACTCTTAGGGGATGTAGTGTGAGGTGCTTGGAGGGGGTGTGGGGTCACCTCCCATAGATTAATGTTCCCAACTCCACCAACATATTTAGCAGGAGCAGTTTCCCATGACAGTGGGACGGTGATATAAACCATCATCCAAACCCAGAGGTTTTTGAGAGTGAAAGGAAAAGTACTGACAACTATGCCAGGATGACAGGTGAAGCTAGGACCCTGGGAAGTATAGTCATCCTACACTTTCATGGGAATAGCAAGTAGGAAAAAAGAGTGATAGGAGTGATTTCATAATTTATCAAGGGGTGGATACTTGTACTAATTTTTTCTATAAAAAAGAGGAGAGGAAGGATGAGGGAGAGGAGGAGGAAGTGGAGAGAGGGCAGAAAAGAAAAGAGGAAGCTGGGAAGGGAAAAAGACTCAGTTTCTTCATTCACAGAATGGGTAACAGCAAGCTGGAGGCCCCGAGAACCTGGCTAAGAATTTTGATCTAAATTCTCTAAGCCCAGCTTCTCACAGTTCCCACGTCCCTGGGAAGACACACTGGCAGGCCGGAGGATATGAGAAACCACAGAAGAAACTAGAGGCATATTTCTAATGGATCACATTTTTGGAAGGTGGCGGTGGGGTTATGTGCAGAGACTGAAAACTTGAACCATGAAATGTTTTAAGATGATTACATTAAGCACTCAGAAGTATGTGATGCAAGGCCAAAACTTTATGTCTCTTAAAGACAGCACACAAGGATTCATTTAAAAAAGCATTGGTTTTGCAATTTTGCAGAATTTGCCTATTCAAGCATGATCCCCAGGCCACAGAATTTTGCATTTACTCTTTTCTTCAGAGAGGAGAGACTTGCGTGGGAAGTTTCGAAACAGCCTCGTTTAAGCAGGAGGACATCAGCCCAGAAAGAAGACTGCAGGGGATGTGACACAAGTGCCATCTTATGGATTACTCTGGCCCTGGTGGGGCGGGTGGAGGGCAGTGCAAGTGATAGAAAGAGAGGGTCAGGCCATCAAAGCGACCCCAGGGATGCATGGGCCTGGCTGAGGAGCTTAAGTGCGCTGAGAACTGCAGGGATGCCCCAGGCATCCCTCCTGCTAGCTCTGAACCCAGTCACTGGCTCTGGTCTCAGCAACTTCATCCCTACGATGACACAAAAAAAGCACGAGACATAGGAGCGCCCTCCCATAGCCACAGCGAACCACACGGCGCCCGGCGTGTGAGAGGTACCCAGTAAACGTCTGTGGAACAGAGAAGGATGGAACAGAAGGGACAAGACTTCCTGACTGAATGAATGATTCCGTGGGAAAGGAAATCCAGAGAAAATGTACCGGCCTGCTTTATGAGCAGTAGCCTGTAATTTCATTTGAAATGAAATGCAACGTGTGTGCAATTATTACATCAAAGGTTAGGTGTTGGGCAAACTGTAAAGCTCCTTACATTTATAAAGAGCTGTATACAGAAATGCAAGGTATGGGTGCTGGTGGGGTTATTACGTCCCGGATGAAGGGTCGGGGACACCAGAGGAACTGGCTCTGGGTACAGACCCCAGGGCACTCACCATCAGCCGGCCAGCCCCAGCGAGCTGCTGGAAGAATATTTCCTTGTAAAAGGGCCAGGCAAAGCATGAAGAAGGTGAAGGACTCAGCAAAACCTCAGCAACAGCTTAGCTCTGGGCTAATCCAGGTACACATTCAACTATGTCTGCGTCTGGTTTCTTTCACCACAGTCACCAGCGGCTTGAACGGTCAGCGTTTAGAGCTGGAAAGGGCACCTGCTGACCTCGCTCTGACCCAAGCGCTCCGCTCCACACACAGCAGCTGGGAAATGCTGGCCCTTAGGTTAACTGGAGAAGTTTGATCTCTGTGGAAGAACGTATATAGTCTCTGCTGAGAGAAAATGCTATCATGTGTCTCTGTTTATAGTAGCAGATAAAAGCTTGACTATGTTGTCTAAGTACACCCGTTTGATGGCTCAAAGTACCTGCTCATTTTATTCCCATTTCACAGATTTGTTTGCATGCTTTAAACTACATTAGGACACATGTGAGCATTTGTTTCCAGCACACACTCTTTCGGAGAGCTGACCCCTAAACGTATCCTGGGAAACCACCCTCCACCTGTCTCAGGAGCAATACCCCACTGCCTCCAGGGGCAGAGTATGTGATTCAGGTCCAGCCAATCAGAGCCCCACAACCTTCTGGCCACATGGCCCCATCAGAGCCAATTTCCTAGAAGGACTAGAAAAAGATACAAATAAAACAAACTGTAGGGAAAGTGGGGATCCAACTACAGATACAGAAGTAATAAAGATCATAAAAGCATATATGGATAACCACATGCCTATCTTTTTAAAAACCTACATGCAAAGTTTGAATTACTAGACAAATGTAAAATGCATCAGATTAGCACAAAAAGAAGTAGGATATTTGAAAAAGACTATAACAGTTTTAAAACAGAATGAGAAAGGGGCACCTGGGGGGACCATCGGTTGAGCAACCAACTCTTGGGTTTTTTGTTTTTTTTTTTTTAATTTATTTATTTGACAGAGAGAGACACAGCGAGAGAGGGAACACAAG